>NW_026623273.1:2904163-2927994 GCF_030028575.1 Malurus melanocephalus | reverse complement strand
AAAAAAAAAAAAAAAAGAAGCCAGCCTCTCCTCATCTTCATGGAGAGTGTCAGAGGAAATTGTTTCCTCTCCCCACTGCTAACCCATTGCCAAGAAAATTTCTAGATCTGGAACAGGTCCATCTGTTATCAAGTTCCATGCTTCATTATGCAACACTTGGAGTTGATGAATGCCTAAAAAGACTGCTCATCTATCTCCAGAAGGTGACTGGTGTCTTTAAAGTCTTTTCTATTTTGCAGGAATAGGACCAACCATTTACATGCACTTTTTTCAGATACAGCTAGTTGTAGAAGCTTTAGCTTCTGCCTGAGATGGAGCCTTCCCCAGGATTCTTGTTGCACACTTTTCCTTCTCAATCTGTAGTGTTCAGGCGTGATGTAGTTACCCTTCTCTCTTTCCAGTCCCCAAATTATGAGAGGACAAAGATCAGGTGGGGTAGCATGTTAGCTCCTCGTTGGCCAACATGTTTTAGTTCTCCAAAACTAAAAATATTAATATTAATATTTCATAGAAATGATTTCTGGTCTTGTGTAATCTCCCAGGAATATGCATCTCAGGTTCTGGAGAATCTTTCAATAATGATGGTAGACTAATGTGTCTCTTAAAAAAAATTAGAAGGAAGCCRTCATGCTAATTGATGCGGCTTGCCCTCCAGTTTGTTTTGACCACACCCACTTTTTTAGATATATAAAAATGTCTTTACAAAGGTAGAGAGAGGAAAGAGTTGTAATTGTCTTCTTTTATTAAAAAAATCTCCTAGCAATAAGCCATTGTATGTTTTGTGCCAGAGTGTGTGACATTCCAAGTATCCACTTTTTCTGCATAAGAATACAAATTTCTGTTTCCTGCTTCATCAGGGTGTGTAGGGTTTGTGGGTGTGYGAGGCTTTTATCAGCCTGGAAAGTTAGGTAATCTCTTCTTTCCTGTGATGCTGTAGAATGTGTTATGCTTGAACCACCAAGAAAATGGTCTGAGAGCTGAAGATTGTTTATCTTCAGTGRAATATCGACATACGGCCTTTGACTACTTCCAGTACACTGGATGTGTGCAGGCCAGATCTGTCTGGGAGTCATCTTTGGCTAACTTTAAATTAGAAAAGGCAGACATAATTTTTGACAGGAAGGTTTTGTWGGTCTGAGAGGGGCAATACAATAGGAAGCAATGTGTTGCCAGACAATTAGACCTTAATATTTCTTATCTGCATCACAAGTATGGGGAACTTGTATCACCTATGTCCTTGATGGATGCCTAGTAAGATCTCTTCTTCTATATGTGTTTCATGTATTCTGTTGATTCATTTTTCATTTTAGTACAGAATGGGGAAACTTCTAGAAATCTTAACAATTCTGAGGGTAAAAGAATGCATTTGCTGTCTAGCACTAATGTGTACTTTTCCTTTTCTGACAGCACGAATAACAACTATGTCAACTTCCGCCACGCCTTCTTCCTTCCTATCTAGGGCAACACATTTTTATTGCCCTTACCTTTGTTTAGACCTTTGAAGGACTGAATCCAGCTTTTGAAATAGGTGTTCAGGACATATTCTTCTCATGCACTCAATAAATGTTCTTTTTGTCTTTTAATGGTTGCCGTTTAATAGATGGAGAGTTACCTGCAAAGGAAATATTTCAGGGATAGCGTTTTGAGGGTAAACATAATTAAAGTTCAAAAGTTCAAGAACTTTTTGTGCTTAAAACAACACAGTCAAGAAAGCAACAAAATATGGAAGGGGACAACAAGTAACTTTTTCCATAAACCAGAGTGTTTTTAAAATTCTTAATCTGGGATAGAGATATCACATGAAAATCAAAGGGTAGGGAGAATAAGAGTGAAAACWGTGTCTTCTGTGTGAAATGTTTGTTTCTTAGGACATTCAGATATAAGAGAAATACATAGGAAACAAAATAGGCTGAAGTGCTCAAAATGGGTTTTTGGAGTGAGATGAAAACTGATGAGTTTGAAAGCAAAAGGGTTATTTTAGCTGGAAACCTGAATGCAGATTGCATCCTCAAAAAAGATGGATAGCAGTGTGTTTCTTAAAAGAAATTTTCATCTAAAAAAGCCCCACATGAGTAACAGCAACAGGATTTTGTGATGCTGCTCTGAAGATTAAATGCATGTGGGAGTTGAATTTGTGTTGTCAGGCAGGCGCAGCCTCCTGGTGCATGATTTTCAAAAGGTGAAATTCCTGTTTTTGTTGTGCTAGGGAAATAGGATTGTATTTGTGTGCTCAGTAACAGATCTTCACAACAACTTTGAAAGGGTGGCTCAAGAAGTGAAGAACAACTTGGCATGAGTGTGATAGAATAATCTTTGTTTGACTTCGTTCTTAATTTCTTTGTAACGACTGAATTTTATTTGAGAGAGTATACTCACAGTAGCAGATCAGGAAATCAAGTAGCCACATAGGACCCTGCAGAATGATATACAAAATCCTGTTAAGGCCAATACGCTTCAGTAGCTGCTTCTGAGAATGTGGGAAGAAGGATTATGGATCTTAGTGAAATGAAGCAGAAATTTCTTTAATCATTACAAATTTGCTTCTGACTCTCTGTTGCTATCCTGTTGAATGTGAACATGCACTCATATTTCTGTAGTCTGCATGAAGAAGTGCTTGTTTCTATTTAATAAATWTCAAGATTTTTAATGATTAGAGGAGTATTTAACCACCTGAATGATACACAGAAATTGCAGACTCTGGCTTGCAAACAGTTGAAGAAACTTCTCCTTGTTCTTACACTGGAAAACACTGCACAGTTGTGTTTAAATTCTGTAGTTTTGCTACACAGTACTGTAGTTATACCAACCCATTAAACTGCCATCAGGTGTTGGCTGGTCGGTTACATTTGTTCACTAACTTTTATAGTGAGATGTCAGGGTTAGATGATTTTATTGTGGGAGGAATTGCTCTGTTTTGAATTAAATTATACAGGAAATTCTGGCATTCTTATTTTTATTCTTTTTTTGTAATCCCTTTTGCCCACAAGATTCCTCTTTCTTCTCCATTCTCAGGTTTTCTAGTTTCAAACTGCAGGATTTTTTCTTGTGGGGAGTTAGAAATGCAGGTTGTTTCTAGGCAACGCACATTTTAGTCTCAAGGCTTTGGCACCACAATCCTTTGGAAGTTGCATCAGAGTTAGATTTTTAATTTTCTTTTAATAGGTCAGAGTTGGAGAGTGGAGCAGGCTTTTATAATAAATGACTTTTTTTTTTCATCTAGAGAACACAGAATAAATTCAGAGAACCAGATCAGAGAAGCTTGTTTCACTTCCAACCATTCAGTTTCCAAACTGCTTGAATATGCACTGAAGCCATCTCCTTGAAATAGTCCTGTCCTTAAAATAGCACTCGTGATGCATGCAGTTACGAGGGCATTGTGGCTGCGTGTTTGTCCATGCAGCTCTTGGGTGTTATGGTGGGAGATGAAGAATTGGTGCTGGTCCTGCCTGCTCAGCCCCTTTTCCTTCACCTGCAGCACTGCAGCCTGTGCTATGGCTGGCAAGCATTACCACTTTTGTATTTGAAAATGAATAGTGCATAATTGTAAAGGTTTTGAATTGGGCCCTTTTTTTTGGAGTTGTTCTTCAGGAATGGTGCTTTCAACAGGATTAATATATTGTAAGCATGTGTGTATTAATTATAAAATCCTGACTTCTTGATCTCTTACAGGATTCTTTTAATGTTTTTGTATATTTCTTATCCTGAAATGTCAAGCCATTGTGTGGATTATAAGTCATGTTGAATTGAGCCAGCTAATGGCAGTTATACATCACTTTTTGTGAGGTAGTTCTGGATCATGGCATCTTTCCTGCAGAGAGACCGGAAGGCCTGAGTTTTCTGCTTATGCAGAGACCAACATGAATGTGGGAGAGCTTCACACACATGCACCAGTCTGCTGGCATCCTGCATGAAGTGCTGGAAAAGTGAAAAAACCATGTCTTTATCCTGTCATCTATGTTTATTTCCATATTTATGTTTTAGCCTCATATTTCCTTGAATTGAAGTAGCATTATTTACAGAACTGCTTGGTTGCAGGAACTCTTGAAAAATATTCCTGTTCCATTAGAAAACAAAATAGGATAACAAACATCACAAAGATTATCAGAATTTGAGAAGCACTGGCCCAGGATAAATGTTGTATAACATCTCTGGCATTCAGTTTAAGCTGACACAGACAAGAAAATCTGGTCTGCAGTGCTCAAATCCTTTCTTGGAGTAGGCAGTTATTTAGCAAGAAGTTAAATGATTTACTATTATAAGAAAAATTTGAATACAAGCATTCTCTTACCTCATATAGAAATGAGCATTGTAAATGTGAAAGTGCCTTTTTCCTTGGGCTGCTAAGCAATCATTTGCCTTTTTTCTCGTGAGCAGGAGTGTAAACAAAATCACATCTTTATTTACTTAAAGCTATATCTGACTTCTTTTTAAATGATAAGGCTTTTTAAAGGAGCAGATACATAAAATAACACAATTTGTCAAGCTTGTATTTTTAGCTGTTAACACATGAAATTACTTTAAAACATAGTTTTGGTTGTGTTCCTTACCTTGGAAGAGATGAGGTCTGAAGATTGAAATATTAAATTTTAATTGTAGCTTTGATGTTTTTCCCCTAAAAGCTGGAATTTGATTTTTGGTTTCAATTCCTTACGTGTGGGGAAGATAACTTTGTTCTTTCTTGATAAGTCCTTAGTGCTTACCAAGTGCTTTGTTTACAACAAAACTGTATTGTCTGGCTTTTTCTACACAGTGTTGACAATTTTGGACTTGGTCTTCTGCTTCAGACCAAGCAGATAAAACGCATGGTGTCATCATATGTTGGAGAGAACGCTGAATTTGAACGCCAATATTTATCTGGTGAGCTTGAAGTCGAGCTGACACCACAGGTAAGGAGTGTCTCTAAGAGACTGGTGATTTCCTTTCATCTAGAATAMTGAGTAGAACAATGCTTAAGTGCTCTTACAAAATTGTTTTGCAATACAAATATTTTGCTTTTGTGCAGAAGGCACTTGTTATCTATGGTGGGCTGACCCTCAYTGGACTCCAGGTGCCCACCAAAGCTGCACTCTCACTCCCCTCAGCTGGACAGGGAAGAGAAAATACAATGAAAGTCTTATGGGTTGAAATAAGTAAAGGGAGAGATCACTCACCACTTACGATTATGGGCACAACATACTCAACGTGGGGAAATTAATTTAGTTTATACCAATCAAATCAGAGTAGGTTAAGCAAATAAAAGCAAATCCTAACACCCCCTCCCCCCGCCCACTTTGCCCCAGCTCTCCCTTTTTCCCATCTGCAACCTTATTCATGATTAACCTCTTTCCTGCTGGTGGCACAGGGGGTCGTAGTCAGTTCATCACACATAGTGCCGTGCCTTCCTGCTCAGTAGGACCCCTCACACCTTTCCCCTGCTCCACTGTGGGTCCCTTSCACAGGATCAGTCCTTAGGAGCAGGCTGCTCCAGCACGGGCTTCCCATGGGGTCACAGCCTCCTTTCAGGCATTTACTTGCTTGGCCAGGGGATCCTCCGGGGGCTGCAGGGGGATCTCTGATCCCATGGGCCCACCATGGGTGGCAGGGGCACCATGGCTCTCCAGTGCCCAAAGCACCTCCTGCACCTCCTCCTTYACTTGYCTTGGTGTCTGCAGAGCTGCTCCTCTCACACATTGTGACTTCTCTCTGCTCTGGATGCATTTTCATCTGTGCAAGAAGTTCTTTCTCCTTCTTTAGTAGGTTGTCCCAGAGGCACTGCCACTGTAACTAATGGGCTGAGCCTTGGAACTGGCACTGGCTTTGTGGACATGGGGGAAGCTTCTAGCATCTTTTCACAGAAGCCACCCCTCTAGTCACCAAAACCTTGCAAACACAATACACCATCTTAGGGTCATGGCTCTTTTAAGAACTGAGTCTCTGTGTGAATTCCTTTTTTAAAAATTTGATCAATTAATTAATACATTATATTAATTTGAAGTGTGTATATATATATATATATATGCATATGTCTGGTTTTTTTTGAGGATTGGAGAAAAAGGTATAAGCATGTTCAGTACCGTGGCCCCATAACAGGGGAAGGAAATCAAGGAGGGGCTCGGTTCCCATCTTGGCGGCAGCTTTCGGGGATGTCTCGTGTGCAGTGCCTGCCATCTAGTGGGCAGGAGTCAAATGAGGAGATTACGTTCGTTGTGAGGCAAAACCCTTTCTGACTTGTTCCTTAATTCTTAACGAAATTTATCTCTGCACACTATTATGAGCCAATTTACAACTTCACTATTTAGTACCATAGTTTTAGTTTGTTGGCACTCTTAAGCTGCCCAAACAGCATGAATGAACTGAGATCCCAAAATCATCAATATCAATTATGTCCTATTGGGATTAACTTTTGTGAAGTTGGTGCTCTAACTTTAAACCTACAGCATGTCAGTGTGTGGCATTTTCAGCGGTGACACATAATCTTTGGACTTTACACAGCTATTTAGATAAGTTTCTAGGAAAAATAAGCACRTTAAGTTTTTATTGAGAGTGGTATCCTGAGCTCCCTCTCTTGTGAATCACAGAATGGGTCAGGTTGGAAGGGCCCACAGTGGTCATCTGGTCCAACCTCCCTGCTCAAGTGGGGYCATCCCAGAGCACAAAGCATAGGATTATATCCAGATGGTTCTTGTGTGTCTCCAGGGAGGGAGACTCCACCACCTTCCTGGGCAGACTSTTTCAATGTATGGTCAGTCGGACAGCAAGAACGTTCTTCCTCATGGTCAGYTGGAACTTCTGTGCATCAGTTTCTGCCCATTAACTCTTGTCTTATTGCTCAGAGTCACCGAGCAGAGCCTGGCTGCCTTCTCCTGACAGCCCTTCTTCAAATACTTATTGGCACCAATAAGATTCTTTCTCAGTCACCTCTTCTTGAGGCTGAACAGGCCCAGCTCCCTCAGCCTTTTGTCATAAGAGAGATACTCCCTTCTGCCCTTAAGCATTTTTGTTACCATTCACTGGATCCACTCCAGGAGTCTCTCTTGTCCTGAGGAGCCCAGAACTGGASACAGCAGTCCAGATACGGCCTCACCAGGGTTCAGTAGAGGGGCAGAGTCATGTCCCATGACCTGTTGCAAATGCTSTTCTTGATGCAGCCCAGGATACCACTGGCCTTGGCCACAAGRGCACTGCTGGKTTGTGGGCAGTTTGTTYTCCATCAAGGCCCCCAGGTCCTTCTCCTGGAGCTGCTTCCCAGCAGATCAGCCCCAGCCCATGCTGGTGCAGGRAGTTATTTCTCCCCAGGTGCAGCGCCCTGCATTTGACTTCATTGAATTTGAAATTATTCTATTCTACCCATCTCCCCAACCTGTTRAGGTCCCTCTGAAGGGCTCAACAGCTCTCTGGGGTATCAGCCATTCCTCCCAGGTTTGTACCATTAACAAACTGGCTGGGGAATGCTTCTGCATCCTCCAAGATGTTGATGAATAAGTTAAACAATACAGAGCCTTGTATTTACCCCTGGGCGACATCAGTAGTGACAAGCCTCCAATTAGACCCTGTGCCACTGATTATGATGCTCTGGAATCATCTGTTCAGCCAGTTCTCAATCCATCTTACTGACTTCTCACCCAGTCCATACTTTATGAGAATGCTGTGAGAGACTGTTTCCTAGAATTCCCAAGATGAGTGGAAAASCTCCTTTTATGCTCATTCAGCAGACCTGAAAATAGTCAAACACTAGTCATTGTCTAGTGTTTCAAATGTCACAAATCTCACAATGCCCTTTTTCCTTCCTATTTAATATTCAGTACTTTCATCTAGAGGGTTTGGGCTCCCTAGACASGTAGTTGGCTTTGTGGACCACAGATAAGCTATGTAGATCCAGCATGGAATTAATGGGTCTACAGTGTGTAATTGTAAACAGTAAGATGAATTAATTACTTTCTAGGAGCTATGGGGATTTGAAATATTTGTGTCCAGGAAAACAATCTTTTTTAGAAAACTTTGGTGTGCGCTTAGACAAAATGAGAGACTTTTGTGTTATTGTTGCATAGTAAAYGAGAGATCATGGTGAGATCTTGAAATGCTAAGGCTCCCTGGAACACTAGACTTTGTATCATTGCATGGTTTGCATCTTGCCATCATTTTGAAAACCCGCTTGAAGTCTGTGTTTCTTGCAAGATAACTGGGGAAAATGCAATCTATGCTTTAGAGTCTGTTAAGCTGGATAATTGACCATGATGTTCTTGTCTTGCTTTGAATCCAGAAAAATATATTTAAAAAAAAAAAATCCAGGAAATGACAATAATGAAAAGCAAATGCATATTGTTGGCARTAAATCCATGATGAAGGCTGATGAGGAATTTTTGCTGGACATAGAGAAGAATGCAGACAGGGTGGTCAAATAGAGTATAAATATGGCTCTGTCAGCTTCTTGGTATTCTTGGCATGGGCAACCCAGATCACTGGACTCCCTCTAACTTCTCAGTGTGCCATGCTTGGCAATTTCAACTTGGAGTGGATTCTGAAGTTTTTCTTAGGATGCTGAAGAATGAACATCAATGTGTAGGACTGTTAGAGAAGAAAATTTTTCTGGGGTATGTACCCATGTGGGAAAGAGAAAAAGAACTCTTGTAATATTCTCAGGGGTAATGGATTGGGAAACAAACTGAAGGAGAAGAGACACAGCCAGGTGTCTGGGATTTGTCAGGTAGTTGTATGACAGTGTCATCCTGAGCAGTTTATGACTGTGTCAAGCATTTTTACCAAATCCAGTACCAGTTCCACACAGGAAAGCTGAAATGTGAGGAAGAAACAGATGATCACATCTGTCTACTGAGTATCTAAGAAAAAGCTCCAAATGGCAGGACATAAAATAAAGTTAATGTAAGCCATTTATCAAAGTTTGATTTGTAGTTTCCAAACAATGACTTTTTAAATGTGTTTTCCTACAGGGTACACTCGCTGAACGTATTAGAGCAGGAGGAGCAGGAATCCCAGCATTTTACACCAGCACTGGCTATGGGACTCTGGTGCAGGAAGGGGGTGCACCCATCAAGTACAACACAGATGGCACCATTGCCATTGCCAGCCAGCCAAGAGAGGTAAGAGGCCTGAGTGCCATTAGAAAKCCTTCACTTATGAAAAATGAATTTCTAGATATTTGCAAGATAAACAGTAGTTTAAGGAGRAGTTAAGTTTAACCTTGCTATATTCCAGTAACTGGGTATCTGTGGAACCTGACATGTTAGTTTTGCTCCCATTGCTTACTTCTGACCTCTGTGATGTGTTAAAACAGTTTCTACAGTTCTAGAGTGATTTAGCATCAAGAACTGGTCCAAGTGAAAGCCTGTGTCACTGAGTTATTCTTCACCTTGCTGTTCTCTGACCAGGTCTGCTGTGTATTCTAACAAAGTTTTGTCCCAGGCCACTGTAGTGCATGGAGCTGTTTAAAAACAATCTCCTATTAGGGGGGCTGGTGCACTTTAAACCCTGTACCATGCAGTAAGCAGCCCTGCAGCTGTACGTGGAGCTTCAGCCTTAGGAGAAATGGGATGTTTTCCTGTTAAACTGGGAAGCTGACACAGATTCCAGGAAATGCATTTCCCAACATTGGATCCCAAGATTGCAGGAAATGCAAGTTAGTCTCAATATTTAAAGCTGCAAATGAATGAAAAGAGTGTGGCTTTCAAGGGAGAAACAAGGATTTAGTTTTGAAATTGGATGTAGAATTTTGAGTGAGGAAAAGAGATCTGTGCCACAATTTTACTTTAAGAAATGAGTGGGGCTAATATTGTGTGTTCTAATTAGGCTGCATACAAGATTAAATTTCTCATGGGTTAAGCTGATTCCCTCTAACCCATGACTTTAATGCATTTTACACATGACTATTTGCAGTATCTAGACATTGACTTAATATTTTTTATTCCCTTAATTTTTTTTTTACTGTATATGTCATTATGATGTTGTACCATTTGGAGGAATGTTTTGTTCTTTAAATAGCTTATAATTTTAAAACTTTTCATTTGATTTTCTTTTGACATATGTGGGAAAATCTCTCTTACTCTCCTCAGTCTAATAACTGAGAGGTCTAATAACATGACTATTGTGTTTTGTTTAATTCAATTCTCCACATCCATTTTCCATGGAAGTATCATTTAAAAAGGCTCAGATCTCCTTTTATGGTACTGAGCTGATTTCTGATACATACATTTCTCATACATCCTTCCCCTTTGAGCAGCTTCAAAAAGCTCTCAAGCAATATTTGTGTGTACTCCAACCCATTGTTAGAGTTAAGAGAGGTTAAGAGAGGTCCTCTTTTCTCTCTATATATGATTAAGACARCTGTGTCTCTGTTCCATATTTTGGCTTCAGACACAGTATCATTCATTGCAAATATTGATCACAAATGCAGAGAAAACCAAATGAAAATCAGTCTGTCAGATTACGTTATTTGAATAGTTTATCTCAAATGGACTTCATTTTGGATTTGGGGTTTCAGATGGTGGGCAGTGTTTATGAACTTTTTCAATAATTCTACATTAGCATTTCAGTTCTTGGTTAGCTGGTAAATGACAAAGCATGTCTAATTCCAGTAGATGGAGCTGGAGGAATGTGGATTCTCATGTTGTTTCACTAGACACATTGTGATAAAACAGGGATTTACAGCCTTTCCAGGCTTCTCTGTTATCATGCAGTTTCTCAGTTAAAACTTTATGCWGTACAAAAAGAAGTCACAATATAATAGTCTGTGAAATTAACACCTAAAATTAGTATTATGCATGAAATCTGCTGGAAGAAACCTGCATCTCAATTTTTCATTTTTCTCTGTAGGTGCGAGAGTTTGATGGCCGTCACTTTATTCTRGAGAAATCGATTACCGGAGATTTTGCTCTTGTGAAGGCATGGAAGGCTGATCGTGCAGGAAACATAATTTTCAGGTGTGGATTATTTACTGGTGGGAAAATATTATTTAATAGTTTAGTTAATGAAAGAGAAGGAGATTCCTGTCTCCTGTGTTACGGCAAAATGTTTTASTGATTTCACATTTTTCATGTTGCCTTTCCCTACAGTCAAATTGCACTGCTATAAAACACCGAAATATAATTACTTTTTCTAATGACTTCTGAGAATTCAAACATAGCTGTGAAATAAAACAGTGGTAGTTAAAAATGAGACATAGCAGACCAAAGTCGCTATGATAATGGTTGAGAAATTTAGTGATATTCTCTTCCTTTCAATTTTCATGTTAGTTTGGGTCCTTTTTCTTAAACAATTAAAGGCTGACCCAAGAAGTACAGGTTCATATAAGACAGATGAGAAAGAAACCGAGTCAGTCTTCTGGCCAGTCAGTGATGGGAAAACTGATTTTCTCTAAAGAAAACTGTGTTTAAAGTTGATTTGATCTCAGTGGTGTAGGGAGAGGCATCATATGAATTTAAACACCTTTGCAATGAAAATTTTGACATTACACTAGTGAGAAAATCTTTTATATGAAATCCTCTGTGTGTGTTCTGGATTGTCCTGAACTGAAGCAGGAGAGAGGTTTGCTTATGTTTAATGCCTGGTTTTTATTTGTTTGTCTTATGGCTATCAGATGAAAAGGTAAGTGTTGTAGTTTTCACTTGCARTTTATCACTGCAGATGCTGATTGAAAGTCTCTTTATACGTATTAGAACAAACAGGATGTTAAAAAGMAACAGAAAAATATGTGTATAAAATAATATTCATAAGGTATAGCTTTTCTTTACATATTATATTTATTATATTATATGTAKTAATAATATTAATATTATACAATAATGAATAATGAATAATATAAGATTAAAATACTTGGAAATTAATAAATAAGTTTTTATTTGCCCAAATCTTGACATCCTGACTTGCCACTGGCAAGGTGATAGGGTTTCTTGTTGAAACTAGAACTTTTTTATGTGAGTGCAGATGAATTTGATGGCTGCTAAACTGCTCTCATTAGGCTCTAGTACACGGAATACAGGAAACACTCTTCCCTCTTGGCCTTGTCTTTTTTTTGTTCCTGCGCCACTACTCTCTCTGTGTGTTTACCCTCTGTCTAGCTACTGATGCATRGTAGATATGTCTGAAAAATTCTTTCATCCTCCACAGAAACAGACTGGTTGTGTTTTCCTTTTACCCCCTTCCTTGATGTCCAGTTGTTCTCTATTCCTTTACTTCTTCCTGCTCCTTTCAGAAACCTTCCTATGTCTCCCACATTCACACAATACAGCTGATACAAGATACAACTTCCATCTGTAGTGAAGACCTAAAAATCTTCAGTCCTCCCTTCAATTGTAGCTGATCAAAGATGGAAACATCATCACCTGTCTCATTCCATACAGAATATTGTTAGCTCAAAGGATGTTGGGTATGATAAGCAGTGACCTATCCTGTTTGTGGATGAGACATGATTATCTGGTGACCTAGCACAGTGAAACACAGGCTCATCTTACAATTTGCTGTCTGCCACCACTTTCACTGCAGTGCAGTGCTATTCATAGTGTGTTTCCTGTGACTCTGTGGGGCCAATAGCAATGGTTTAAGTGTCTGACAAGCTGTTAATCACAAACTAAGAGCTTTTATAAATTTAAAGGATGTACTTTACATATGCTTACTTAGACTACAGGCTGGCATTCATTTTCTATCTATTCTCATACATCAAGCTATACTGTTGGAATCCAGAATGGAATCAACTTCTCTGGAAAGCTGTTTTTTAAACTGTTTGTTTTGTTTTGGGTTTTTTTAAAGTGATGCTTCATGGGCCCTAGATCTTTTGTTCCATACAGCATGTTGTGGCTGCTTTCATTCCAGGCACCTTCATGCTGGGTAGACTGAGTATCACTTATCAGTGCATCACTTATCAGTGGCTAGCTTTTGCCTAACAAAGGCCTGTTTCTGACCCAGTRGGCAATCCTTTTTGGGTACAGTGTATTAGCAAGACAAATAATCCAAGACTCCCTCAAACACAATGAAATAATCTCACCTTGTTCCTATGATAAATGAAAGGATGCATATATGGGCAAGTTGCTGTGTTAGTCTGATGCRGGTACTAGTTCCACATAGCTGAACAAAGTATCTCCAGGTCTAAACCTCCCTCGGAAATTTGCTTATTAGGGACATCAGGGAGTGCCATTGCTTCTGTGGATAGTCATCATCAAATCCCAGAATGGCCTGGTTTGGAAGGGACCTTGGAGATCATGCAGTTCCAGCCCCTGGTTCTGGGCAGGAGCACCCTTCAKGTTGCTCAGAGTTCCATCTAGCCTGGCCTTGAACACTTCTGGGAATGGGGCATCCACAATTTGTCTGAGCAACCTGTTTCAGTTCCTCACCACCCTCAGTAAAAAATTTCTCTCTAATATCAAGTTGAAAACACCCCTCTTTCAGTTTGAAGCCTGTCTCCCCTGTTTTGTCACTACATGCAGAACTTTTAAAAAGTCTCTCTCCATCTGTCTTGAATACTCCCTTCAGGTACTGAAAGGCTGCAGTTTGGTTACCTTGAAGCCTTCTCTTTTCCAGGCTTAACAATTCAAATTCTCTCAGCCTTTCCTTGTAGGAAAGGTCATCCCTCTGATCATCTTAGTGGCCTCCTTTGGACTGGCTCCAACAGATCCATGTCCTTCCTATGCTGGAACCCCAGGGCTGGATGCTCCAGGTGGGTCTCAGCAGAGTGGAGCAGAGGGGCAGAATCCCCTCCCTCCCCTGCTGCCCACGGTGCTCTGGGGGCAGCCCAGGACACGTTTGGCTCTCTGGGCTGTGAGTGCCATGGCCGTGGCATGTCCAGCTCTCACCCCCAGCACCCTCAAATCCTTCTGGGCAGGGCTGCTCTCGGTCTGTTCATCTCCAGCCTGGGCTGGTACCAGGGAAGGTCCCAACCAAGGAGCAGCACCAGCACCTGGTCTTGTTAAACCCCATCTGATTCCCATGTGCCACTTGTCTAGGTCCCTCTGGATGGCATCCCATCCTTCAGGGGAGCTAACAGCACCACTCAGCTGGGTGTCWTCTGCTTGTTTGCTGAGGGTGCACTCCATTCCTTCATCTATGACATTAATGAAGATATTAAATAACACTGGCCACAATACAGACTCCTGAGAGAGCACCAATTGTCACTGATGTCCACTGGGACTCTGAGCCATTGTCCCTTAACCTCTGGATGTGACTGTTGAACCAATTCTGCATCCACCAAACRTTGTATGCAATCAAATCCATCTCACTCCAAACTAGACATGTTGTGGGGCTGTAAAGCCATGTCAAAGGCTTTGCAGAGGTTCAGATAAATAATATCTGTAGCCATTTCCTATCCACTGATGTGGTCACTCCATCATAGAAGGCCACTATATTGGTCAGGCAGGACTTGCCCTCGGTGAAGCTGTGCTGGCTGTCCCAAATCGCCTCCCTGTCCTCCCTGTGACTCAGCACAGGTTCTAGGATTATGCACTATGATCTTCCCAGGCAGAGAGATGGGATTGGCAGGTCAGTAGTGCCTGACATCCTCCTTTAAAGCTTTTTAAAGATGGGAACCATCTTTCCCTGTTTCTAGCCACCTGGTCACCTGACTGCCATGACTTTTCAAATATGGAGAGTGGCTTGTCTGCCTCCTTAGGTTCCCCTCCCTTTTCATCTGGTACCGTTCTGCTTTGGAGTTTTTCTAACCCAACATGGTTCAACTTTACAAGCAAATGTGTGGCTTGTTGGTGATGAAAACAAACTAGTGATAAAGGAGCAGAAAAGTTGAAGGGATGACCTGAGTCAGAGCCTCTGCTGTCACAGTCTTGTAAGGTCATCTCTTCATCTAGTTCTACAATACATAAATTCAGCTCATACCTGAGGGGTCCCTGCACCTTTGTACCATTAGGTATGTAGTGGCTGTAGCTTGTTGGTTTAGTCTGCTATGAAACAGTTTTCTGTATTTTGCCTCTGGGATAAAAGATGTCATGCCTTTGGGCCAGCTTAGAAATCCAGTGGAACAATGGAACTTTGTAGTCGTTGCTGACTCTAGATGTTCAGAAAATTATCTTAAAATGAAAAGACAACTTTGTCTAGCTAGTTTTTTAATTTCCTACTGCTAACCCCTTAACATTATCCTGTGTTGGAAAATAAGAGTAGTGCTTCTGGTTTTTCTCCTTCTGGATGATGCTATCTTTAGAAATAAGGCCTTTGATCCTACGAAACTTCTGGATGGTGTATTCTTTAAAAATAAAACCTTTAATTCTGTAAAAGACTGCTGCTTCTGAAACAACTTTACTAAGTCAAGAACAGTCTAAATGGCAGAAGCTTTTATAAATTATGTCAGATTAGAGCCCATTAGCTCTTAATGTCAAACTAACATTGAAATGCTTTCTTGTATTTTTTTCCCAATGCAAAAATAATTTTATATCAGAATCTTTTACTGTCAAAATAGCCACTGCAATCTTGAGAGTATTTGTGTCAGAAAAGTAGTCATATGGGAAGAAATATTGAATTGTTACTTTTGTCATCTCTCTTCTCCCGTCTGTATCCTTTCCTCAGCTATTTTAATTTTGCTTTTGAAACTCCTCTTTCTCTTCTTATTTGCAACTTTACCTGGTTTAGTGTAGGTTTTCCTGAACCACTACTAACTAGTATTGTATTTGTCTCTCAGAGGAGAATATAAATTCACATTGTGGTTGGCTTTGCTTTTTTTTTTTTGTTTCTTATTCTTACATGCTTGTTTTGGGTCTATATAGCCATTGAGAATACTCTTGTGTAGAAGACAATCATAGAATCATAGAATCACAGAATATGCTGAGTTGGRAGGCATCCACAAGCATTGTCCAGTCCAGCTCCCCCAAGAATCACACCATGTGCCTGAGAGCATTGTCCAAACACTCCTTGAATTCAATCAGGCTGGTGCTGGGACCAGCACTGCCCAGGGGAGTCTGTTCCAGGCTCCATCGGGTGAAGAAGCTTTTCCTGATATTCAGCCTAAACCTCCCCTGACACAGCTTCAGGCCATTCCCTTGGGTSCTGTCACTGTCACCACAGAGCAGAGTTCAGTGCCTGTCCCTCCTCYMCTCCTGAGGAAGCTGTGACTGCACTGAGGGYTCCYCTCAGTCTGCTCCAGGCTGAACAGACCCAGTGCCCTCAGCCACTCCTCACTTGGCTTCCTCTCAAGGTCCCTGTCATGTCCCTCCTTTGGACACCGTCTGATAGTTTAATGTCTTTTTTACATTGTGGCACCCAAAACTGTCCCCAGCACTCGAGGTGAGGCCTCCCCAGCCCAGAGCAGAGCGGGACAATCCCCTCCCGTGCCCGGCTGCCGATGCTGTGCCTGATCCCCCCAGAACACGCTCGGCCCTTTGTTAGAGGCTTTGTCAATAAAGCAGCATTTTCCCAAGCCAGATGCCTTTGGGTATACTTTGATCGCTCCGGTGTCGGCAGCACAGATCCCGTCGGAGCGGCTGCGGTGCCGGGGTTGGGCCGCGTCCCTGCCGTGCCCGCCGGAGCCCCGAGGGGGCAGCAGCGCCCCGCGSTTCGCAGCGGCTCCGGACGGTCCGAGCGCGGACGGACGGACGGACAGACGGACAGAGGGCGAGCACACGGGAGCGCAGCGGCTGGACTCCATCCTCCTGACTCCATCCTCCTTTTGCCAGCTTCAACGATTCTGTGATTCTATGAAATAAGGGTGATCAGGAGGAAAAAAAAGCTTCCATGGAAATACGGCGTTTTGGAACCTGTTTCATGGATTTAGATGAAAAATTTCCAGGGATTTTACTTTTTAAAGGAGAAAAATGCCGAGAGGCTAGCAATAGAAGACCAGTAAAACCTTCAKAATTTTTCTTAGTTATTAAATGTGCCACACAGTTTGTTTGGTTTCTGAAAAGTACATAGAGGGGCTTACAGATAATTTGTTTCCGCTATTCCTACTAGGATTTTGGGGCAGATCCCAAAGCAGGTATACATGTCATGTTGCTTTTATTCTCTAGAGATTCTTTTTCCTTGATTGAAAGATTCATTTCCTTGGTAGAGAAATGCTATGTGGGAATAATTAGGATGAATGCGAGAGTCATATAGTGAGTGCCAAAACTAACACAGTTTTTTGCTGTTTGGTTTTTTTTGGTTTTTTTTTTCTTGGTTTTTTTTAGTAAGAGAATTGGATTACATTTACCACTGGGTAAAGCGCTATCCCAAGTCATAGTCTGAGTTATAAAAACGTACTTGAGAGATTGTTAAGAAGGATGCTGGTCCCCTGTGGAGATTAATTTCATTCTTTGTGCAGCGAAATAAAGGCGTTGTGCAAAGTCCAGCTTGCCGCTGCTTCTGGATCTAATAAATGRAGATATCAGTAACATACCCAATTTCAATTAAACAATATGCTGATTGAAAGTCAAAAGAGCTGTAATGAATACTTTCTAATGTAGCAAAATATGGTTTCATTTCAGATGCATCTTGCACAATTCCATAATACTTTTTCCTCCCTTGTACTTTTTTTTTTTTTATTAGTTCTGCTATTTGGCAAAAAGCTTTGTGATGCTTATAATACAGACATACTTGTAGCTTGTCTCTGAAAAGTCTTTCATTGTATTGTTAAAGCCTTTAATATGTACTAATTCTCTCTTTTTTTTTCTTTTTTTTTCTTTTTTTTTTTTTTTTTTTTTTTTTTTTTTTTTTTTTTATAGGAAAACTGCAAGAAACTTCAACCAACCTATGTGCAAAGCTGCAAAGACAACTGTGGTAGAGGTAGGGAATTGAAACGTAGTAAGTCCTATACCAGTATAGTCAACATACCCCTTTGTTTAATGTGTTATTYTAGAGACAAGATGGGCAGATTTCAGATCACTGCAGGATTTCAAATCAGGGACAGTGGTCTAGCCTCTCTCCTTGGATTGCATCCTCCTGACATTATGCTCTGCTTTAGTGATTAATTACTTAGTTGCCCTACATCTGATCCTGACCAGGACATTGAGTTCACTGTGATCAGCCTTTGAAAGGGAAACAAAGCAAAAGCCCTCACATTTGTTAAATAAAGTAATATATGGATGGAAGAGGAAAAGAGTAGGTTAAGCTTGAGAGGATCCACATTAGACTTTATGCAAAACTTTTTGAAAAGAAAATCAAGTGTATAACAACACACATTAGGCAAATCATGGACGTATCACAGTTGTGGTCTCTAAACTCTAATAAATTGCGTAAATATCRCTCCATAATGAGATATAGATGTTTGGTTGTGTCATGAGAAAGAGGATGGACTAAATGATCTAGAACTTTCTTCCAATCTTTTTGCCATTTTTCTTTGTCTGAAATGATAATGTTTAAAAACATGAAGCTGCCTACACTAGAAAAATATTGGTGCTAAGGCATAGCAATATGTAAAAGATCGATTGCTCTACTAGCATTTTCTTCACTATCTGTTTTTTTAATATGGCTAATAAAAGCTAAATATGGTTAGGCAGTAAGATCAAGGAAAACTCTTCCAGACTATTTCTACTAAGTGCATAAGTAGATTAGGCTTTTATTTCTTCAGTTGTTTTTGTTTTTTTCTTTTCTTTTCTTTTTTTTTTTGGGGGGGGGTGGGGAGGGTGGTTTGGGTTTTGTTTGTTTGTTTGTTTGTGAGATGTTACTTGGAAAATATAGTATTTACCAGATGACCTACAGTGACAATGCAGCAAAACATTTTCATGTTTTGTTTTCAAGAAAGGTTTCAATTATTTTTCTATTTAAAAATTCAATGAAGAATCTTTCCTTCTAGACACTTGTCCTCATACCTTGTTCAGTCTGGTATTTGAAGAATTTAAGTAGATCAAAGCCTTCCACCTACATTCCATCTCATTCTCTTTCTGTTCTTCTATCTACGTCTGATAGGGTAGAATTTTCTTGTCAGTGAGCAGCTGATGTGACATTGTTCTTTTGTAATTCTACTTTTCAGTTGTTAGTAGAGCTGTTGTGAACTGTCCACTCTGAGCCTTACTGCATTTTCAATACCATTTAAAAAACTGTCAACCTTTTTTGCAAGATGTCAATTAATATTACTTTACAATTCTATTTTTATGGACAAATTAGATAAAAAATGCATAACCACAGATTTAGGACAAATATTTTGAGCCATCCTTGACTTAACTTCTAAATGTCATTCTTTCAAAGAGGAATTCAGAATGTTGTGTTTGGATTTAAGGGCTCAAACCCAGTGAATCAGGAGGAAATATCTCAATATGGTGTCTACTCATCCTCAGTACTGAGCATTATTAGCTGTCTTAGCTCATTCCTTAGGTAACTGAAGCAACTAAAATTCTGAGTTTTGCCTGACTCCTTAGTTCRTGTTGTTCAATGCATTATCAGTCAAGGGTGAAATTCTCAATCCCATTTACAGGGAGAAGAAAAAAGTTTGTGTAGGGTAGTATTTCATATACTATCTTGGCAGCAGGGATTTCTAAATTCTGGTGTTTGTTTCTAGCTCTGATTCTGTTTTTCACTGACTGAACATTTAACTGAATTTAAGCAGACAGTCCTAGTCTCTAGAAGTAGAGACCTGAAGCCAACCCTGCTCATTTTCATCAAAACATCTACAGGTCAGGCTTATCCTCAAAGATTTAGTGATTAATTGGGGTTTTCAGGATTGTAGTTTTCCGCCTCCCTCAGGTGTGCTTTGGTTTCTAATCATTGGTAAAAATATGAAATGGCATTTGGCATAGGAAGATACTGATGAAATATAAACTACTGGAAAACCAGTTTCAGTGGATCTATGAACTTGGTGAAAATAGGAAGCCAACTGGAAATCAGTTACATTTGTAAACTTGTCCTGCTAAGTYAACCCGAGGAACTGTGAAATCTGATGTGCACACGCAGTGAAAGACGTTATTTCTTTACTTCATACTGCTGTTCTCTGTGTGTTTTACACACTCTTTATCTGAAATACAGACAGRCACTTAATATTTGTAACAATTCAGAGGCAGAAGATTTTGGGGTGTGAAGGATGAGAGGCAAAAAAAGCGCCCCCCACTTCTCAACCTCACAGACTAATAGCTATTGTTTACTTAAAAATTCTCCTGTATTGTGAGAAGCAAGACTGGCTGTGCATAAAGGCTTCTGAAGAAGGAGTAAGTCAGGCTGTACTATTACCTGTTTTGTTTGGGACACACAGCGGAGAATTCCTGATTTTTGAAATGTCAGATTAAACTATCAGCTTTGTTTATTTTATTTTGTGAACTTCGGCCTCTGTTATTTAGAATAGGGAAATGGTCAGAAGCAGACATTCACTACTCATTTTGGGATCAGAAATACACAGATTGTAAACGTCTAATGAAATGCAACAAGTGCTTGCTGATCTACAATTTTTTTAACTGTTACATGCAGCTCTTTTGTTTATCTAAGTGAGAAGGTATAGGGCCTGCTTTCAAGATAATAAGGATGTATGCTGAGGAACAGATAACTGTAAAAATCCAACTATGCCAAGTCCAATGTAATTTATACTTTAATTTGAAGGGGAAAATTTAATTTAAAGGTCAAAAAGAATTTTCAACTGAATTGCATGATTTCTGTTATTTGGAAGTTAACCTTTGCAGAGACAAATATGAAGCAATTTTGCCAGCATCTGTTAGTTTGGCTTTATCTAGTTATAAAAGCAAAATGATGCAAGGGGTTCATCTGCTTCTCACTTCAGCTTGCAGAACTTGCCCAAGTTAAGCATGCAGTCAGACCTGTAGCTTTGTTTGAACCTGAGCTCACACATACACTCACCCTGAGGCTTTCAGCTATTTTCCACATCYATAAACACTTTCCTCCTAGTGCAAAGATGGGAGAATTGAGAAATCAGCTSATATAAAAGAAACTCAGGCATTACATACAAGCCACCAGCCTTTGTAAAGGTTGAAAGGAAGAGTGTGGCATGTGAAGAAACTTAAGGAGTTGCGTAGTGTTATAGATGTGGTAACAATTCCAACACAGCTGAACRAAGGTCATGCTGAATTGAGGAGGTGGTCAGGACCCTCAACAGAGCTGTTGAATTCTGTGATGGAAAATGAACTGCGAGGCAGCTTGGAGTTGCAGGGAGGCCTCTGGGATGTGTACCTGGACTCCTAGGGCAGGGTGCTTCTTAACGCRTGCATCTCACTGTGGAGACACCTCTGAGCAGAGGTCCGCTGGAGATTTTGGTCATGACATCTCATTTTTTTTGTAGGGAATTGGGGCAACCCAAAGCCATGGGAGAAAACACACTCTGACCTTGCCAGGTGTGGATGTTGTGACAACATGGGAAAGCGTGTTGTGAGCTTAGGTTCTTGCTTTATGCCAGAGAGGAGTACATAAACAACCCTAACTGTCCCAAGTGACCCTGATCTGTTTCATTGTTATTCTCTGCTGTGACACCTACTGAATATTTGTCCCCACTGAAGTGCTTTGAGATCTCAGCCATCGCCACAGTGAAAGTGTTTGGTAGTGGTAATGGTCAATATATTTAGAAATATTTATTGACTGGCTGTTTGAATATCCAGTTTGAATAATTTTCTTGTTCAGATCGCAGAAGATGGCTAAATATATCTCCTTGGGTAAATAGCATTTACACCTCAAATAATATCATGGGAGGGAAAAAAAGAGAGTGTACTTTCTCATAAAAATGCATTAAATAAAAATCATTAAGCCCTGCATTTTATCTCTGGTTGCCTAGTAACAACACAGCCACATCAGTGAGCACCATTTTCTCAGGTACAATGAACTGCGTGGCACTAAGGGACAGAATCAGACTGAAACAAGCTATTTGTATCCTGTTATCTGTGCTAAATCATGGCATCTGATTTTATTGAGGAAACTGGAAATGAACCTTTTGTGTGTGTGTCTGTCTATTCCTCCAAATGCTTTAAGAATGGCAAAACTTTCTTCACAGGCATAGTTCTGTTCTGAGGAATTCTTAGGTTTTTGCACAGTGACAGTTTACTATAAAAAGCCTGTAAGTACCATTTTAAAGTGAAACAATACTTAATAGAATCTTTTTTTGTCACCTGGATGGTCCAGCCATGGAGGTCAAAACTGAATCCTGGTAGAGGATGGACTTGGGATGGGCACAGACTTCACAGTARTGTGTTTATGTGAAACCACAGATCAGGATGAAGGATGTAGAATTGAGGTCCTTCRGTGCAAATGCTGTGACCACTGAGCTTTTGTGTTGCTATAGCTGTTTTTGATATGATTTGATTGCTCGGTGATGAGTCTGTGTGTGCTCAGGCAATGGTTGTGAGGGAGTATCCCATGGATCTGCAGTGGGGTAAAGGCTTTGTTTGAGAATCCCATTTGTCACAGTATGGACACTGAGCTTAGTCCTACCACATTACCATCTATTTTTGGCACAAGTGACAGTAATATGCCATAATATGGTTTGCCATAATATGGTTATATAATGAATTATATACATATATATATATATATATATATATATATATGTATAAATATAGAAATCTTTGCATCTTAAACATGTCAGTGGTTAGTCAGGGCTTTTGACTGCATAAGTGTATTTATGTGCCCAGACCTTGGCTGNTATATATATATATATATATATATATATATATATATGTGTATAAATATAGAAATCTTTGCATCTTAAACATGTCAGTGGTTAGTCAGGGCTTTTGACTGCATAAGTGTATTTATGTGCCCAGACCTTGGCTGAATCCTGAGTCAGAGATTCCTGTGGATCTGAATTTAGATAAGCCAAATATAGTGTGTARACATTACAATAACCTTTCCCAGAGGAACCTTAATTGAGAGATTTGAGTGAACACTTGTGGCACAGCAACTCTGAACAAGCTCATGATGCTTAGAAAGCATGGCAAAATATCAGGAAAATGGCAAAATATCAGGAATACCTCTTCAGGAAGACTGATTTTATAAGCTTGAAGACTTGGGCTGCTGAAGTCTTCTAGGAAGAATAGCTGAGAAGAAATGAAGTTAGGGAAAGACCATGTTAATGATTTTGAGAATAAAATTTTTGTACATGGTGAAAGTTTTGGAAGAGCAGTAGGAGTTTGACCTTGATCACAGTTTCTGGGATCTCAAACACAGAAAAGACAAATAAGGTGAGACCATGGCGAGAAGTCTGAGGCTCAGAATTACAAAGCCCAAACCGAAAAGCTTAAGTTCTAAGAAATATCCAGCCCAGTATAAAATAAAGAATACTTGAAAGTATTCTTTTTAGGATTACGTACATAATGGACTGGGAGACCAAGGATACTTCACTGATCAATGAAGTAAGTAAAATTACCAGTGCAGATTACAATGAAGGCAGAAGTGTTTAATGCCTTTTCTCCTTCAGTACTGAGCAAAGYTGACAACCAGTTTGGTTGCTGTAATGATGCCAGTCATAGAAAAAGAGGAAGTGAGAGAAGGACAGGAATTGAAATCCAGGGACTACTAGTATTGTTTTGGAAAAGTACCTCCAAGAAACATTTGCTCACTGTTGCCACAGCAATTTCAGTTTGCCAAAAAGAATCCTAGTCCCAGACTTAAATACTCTGTTGTCGGTTTTATTTCCCCTMATTGTATTTGATTCCATGCTTCTGTGTATGCATATGCTTATTAAAAWCAGAACAGAAAAACAAAACATTTGGACAGCTGCTGTGCAGACCATCTTAGAATGATTAGAAAAATACTGGAATATAAGTAGTAATGGGCTAGAAAGCTGTTCATATGGTAGCTCTTGTCACATTTAGTTGCCGTGCTTCCGATTCAAGTTATGATTCTTGGAGTGTCCTCTGCAGGGCCAGGAGCTGGACTGGATGATCCAGATGGGTCCTTTCCAACACAGCACTTCTCTTCTCTTCTCTTCTCTTCTCTTCTCTTCTCTTCTCTTCTCTTCTCTTCTCTTCTCTTCTCTTCTCTTCTCTTCTCTTCTCTTCTCTTCT
>NW_026623273.1:2863165-2903283 GCF_030028575.1 Malurus melanocephalus | reverse complement strand
TTCTCTCTTCTCTCTTCTCTCTTCTCTCTTCTCTCTTCTCTCTTCTCTTTTCTCTTTTCTCTTCTCTTTTCTCTTCTCTTTTCTCTTCTCTTCTCTCTTCTCTTCTCTCTTCTCTTCTCTCTTCTATTCTCTCTTCTATTCTCTATTCTCTATTCTCTATTCTCTATTCTCTATTCTCTATTCTCTATTCTCTATTCTCTTCTCTATTCCATTCCATTCCTATTCCATTCCAATTCTTATTCTATTCTATTTTATTCTATTCTATTTTATTCTTATCAGAGTAATAAATTTCTTTAATAGCTAATTTAGCTATGTGGGGTTTGTTGATTTTTTTTTTTGTTTTTACTGTTGTTCTTTTATTTTCTGGTTTGTTTCTTTTTTCTTTCCTACAGCTGCTTTTCTTTTATATATAACATCTAATTAAATGGCTTCAGATTTGGCACTTCATTGCTCAGGTAGTGAATATTAAGTGGTTAAAATTCATAGCAGATCAAATTGTTGCTGACTGCTGTTCAGGTAGCTTTACCTATGCATCATATAGTGCTGGAAGAATTGCATTTGTTTTTTCTTTAATCTGTCTTATATTTTATTCCTTTCAAAATGATACCTTCTTGGACATGTATCATGAGTTTTCTCAGCATTCAGCTTCAGAAGTTCATTGCAGATGTGAATATAATCTTCAACGAAAAAAGATTCCTTTTATCCTTGTCACATATGTTAAGAACAAATACGACATTCAAAAAGAACAAGAAAAAGCTAGCTCGTGGTTGATCAGTAGATACTGCAGATTGCCAAGAAGTCAGTGTGCTGGAGAAACTGATGGAAAGCCTCTGTTTGCTTCCAAAGCTAAATTTAGAGGGTTTCTCATAACATTTTGTAGAAAGCCTGACAGACTGTGCATTTGAAGTATATTTAATGAGAATTTGAAATTTAATAGGATTTACAATAATCTAAATTTAACTTTTCAGCCCTGATTTGTGCATAAATATGTAAATCAATCRATGACTTACCTGTCTTTGCATTTAAAATCATGCATTAATATAGCATGGAAACAAAGGGAGAGTTTTGGGCATGATTCAAGGAATTTACGAGCATATATATCTTGGTCTTAAGACATTAATTTGTTTTCTGTTCTATTAATATATCTGATGGTGATTTCTAGTGTAAAATGAGAAAGATTATACATCCAAACTGAAAAMCTTAAAAAAAATTTCTTTCTTATATGAGGCAAATGCATTGTTTCAGGTGGTCAAAATACTGAGGTTTGAAAAGCTGCAGCCTCAAAACTATTRCTGCAGTGGAAATTTTTGAGTAATTGAATCAGTAGCTCAGATTTTAGCAGCATCCTTTTAGCTCCTGCAGTATCCCTCCCCTGAAAATGCTATCGAACTACTCAGTAAAAAAAGTGAATAGTTAAAGAGAAATAATGGATTGAGATACCAAGACTGACCTGACTTAAATCGTGCTGATTTTTCAGGCTGCAGAAAATGGAAAGTGAATGAACGGAACAACAGAGAAGCTTTCCATTTTTGTGTCCCAAACAGTTGATAGTCTTTTTTTTTCTTTTTCTTCCCCAAAACCTTACTAAATTCTGTTACAGAGAACTCTCACTCATGATGTCCAGTGTGTGGAAACACGCTCCCATTTATRTTCCCATGAATTAGATACTAGGATCCTTATTTTGCCACTTCTGATTCATCTGGAGAAAGCAATAACTAAACAAATCTTAAAGCAACTTTATGTTTGAACAGGTGTTCTGTGTTTTTTATCATAGAGGAACAAGCACACTCCTCCTYTGGAGTAAGTCAGACATATTTTATCAGTTTTCCTCTTGTTGTTGAAAGAAGTGGAGAAAGGCAAAGACATGAGCACTGAGATTAACTCGGATRGTCAGATTATGGTTCTGGTTATGCCAAAGATGTGGGTTTGATCTCCACATGGGCCACTCACTTAAAATTGCATTCCATGGTTCTTGCGGGTCCCTTCTGACTCAGATGATTCTGTGATATAATCCTGATTAAAATGGGGGAGATATGTAGGGAATTAGCTATGTAAGCAATGGGATAAGGAGCACTTGTGTTAAAGACAGTTTTTCACAATTTCTAGTGAAATCACAATTTTCTCATTAGGCCATGATAAGCAAAAAATTCTATTTTTATATTTGAAGGACTGATTTAAATGTTTCTGCCAACCTCAAATAATAATTTTTGTCCTACAAAGCACTGTATTCTTGCTTTTTGTTTTATTTCTATGTGTATCTAGGGTTCTCTTTTCTAGGCAGCTTTTAGAAAGGATAATGAYTAAGAGCAAGGAATGTTTAATTTTTCTTTAAAATTGCAGCAATCTCTTTATGCCCACATTTCTGTGGTCTGTTGGAAGTGTCTAAGCCATGCCAGTTGTTTTCTTTCTTTCAAACCTTTCCTTGAAATGTAGTCTGACTACTTTCTTCCTCAAAACCGTGGAGAAGCTTATTTATTTTGAGTATTTCAGGGGGTTGGGATGCTGCCATGATTCTGAAAGTGAAATGGACCACACTAATTCCTTGTTGAGAAACAAATTGGTAGCATATCAAGTCGTTTTTAGAAATCTTGGTAAATTGCCACTGTCCACATCTGAAATAAGGAGAACTAATAGATGTATTCACAGAACATGCCATTTTGATGTAAAGTTACCCTTTAGGTACCTTTATTAAAATACTTGTAGGGTTTCTTTCTTTTACCAGAGAGAACCAGCAACATAATTGGCTACAAACCAGCTGCTAATACTGGGATTGTTTTACTGGGATTACCTTGCTATATGTCTTCTGCTTAGCCTGCTCTGGTCTGAKCCTTAGTTATATTCCTTGAATCTGAGGGTGGTTTAGTTGCTCTTAAATAGACTGTAAAGTACAAAAATCACCTTCTTGGATAGTACAATTAAATCTCTGCCTTTTCCTTTCATTTTTATTTTACTTGTCTATCTCTCTCTTCAGTATTTAAATTCAATTTATTTCATTTTTGAAAGTAAAGCTTAAATTTATCTCCTGACCTTTAAGTTACGTTTCTTGGAATGCATAGGATATGAGAACTCTTTTAGTCTCTTTTCATTTCTCATTTCTCTGATATGAGTAAGAAAATAAAATATTTTGTTTTCATTATGGCTGGGATTCTTTTTTGTTCAATTATTGCTAGTAAAATGTGAGTAATTTTAATTTAAAAATCCCAGTTATTTATTTTTACCCTCTAATATGTTCAAAGACTTTCAATCTAATGTAATTTGAATCCCGCAGCTGTAGATGAGGTTGATGCCCGAAAAGGACTAGAAATAAAACTCCATAGATCTGTGTCTATAGAGCAGGTATTTGTTTATTGCAGCGCTGAAGATGAGGGGGATTTCTCCTCCTAACCCACCTGCCTTTGCTTCAAATTAGCACATATTTATACAGTGAGCATGGTGTAACATTGCCATTGTCACTGCCCCCCATGTGCCCACCATACACCCACTACTATACATGGGCACGGAAACACGTTATCACAGTTGTGCAAGTGTGCATGTGCCACCCTCAATTCGGTGGTTGCAGGGGTCTCCCTCTAATGAGATACATCCTCTTCATCATGGTGGACTTTTAACACTGTCTTCAGGGCATGGGCAGTGGTGTTGTTCATGGGTTTTTTTCTAGTCCTCCAAGTCGTAATTTCCAATTATTTTGCTGATTGTCCCGTGCTTCTGCCAAGTTCTCATTAGTGCCTGCTACTGTTCCTTGTTATAGCATCTACTTGCCTACTTTCTTCAGAACTTCTCTGATTTATACCCCTTGGTGATTTCAGGTATCTATGTACTAATCCAGCTGGTAAGATTATGTGCAGCTGGTATGTTGCTAATACACTATTAAAAAACTTATAGCAATATATAAAAAAGCTATCATTGATAATATATTGAAAGTGATTACATTGTATTTTAATAATATGTAAAAAGTTATTACATTCTTATATTGACAAYGTATAAAAAGGCTATAGAAAGTTTTTAATTAATAGGCCTCATTAGGCTTAAGACTCACCCATTATTATCTCATCAACAAAATGGGAGAATATTCCCCAAGAGAGAGAACAAAAGGAGAAATCCTAACTTCCAAAAGTTGTCTTCTGGCTCTTCTCCCACTATTGAAATCTATGAAAAATATTTACATCATGTAATCTAAAAAAGCATTCTGCAGAATTGCCATCTCCAGGTGTGAGGAAACTATTTTGTATATATCCCACGTGGATGGTTATGTTTCATTTTGTGTTAAGAACCTAGGTATTGAATACAAATGTGTGCTTTATCACCTCATTTCATCAAGAAAGCACAAGTCACAAAATGTGCCAGCAGGAGTTCACTGATGACTGATATCAGAGCAACCACAAAGTTTAGGGAGAAATCACTCCTAGGTGTACCTGCTGTTGGAGGCTGATTTGATTGGTAATGCTGGGGCTGCAAGATTGCGGGATCTTAAAGTAATCACTCATGCTTTCAATYCAGGTAATTTTGGCATAAAATAATAGTGCAAAATCCAAAGGAATGAATTTAAGGAAACAAGAAACCAGCTATCTTCACTTTCACTTTTTGACACATACAGAATTTTGTAGACATACTAGTACAAGCCATCAAACAAGCAAGTCCATCAATTTAATGAAGGAATATTTCTTTGAGAAATATCGGTGTCCTCAGACTTTGAACATGTTCTTGATACTTAAGACTATTGTGTATCCTAGCCGTGCTAATATGTGACTGGGTTAGAAATTTCTGAAGTGTAGTTCCGTGAGTGTGAGAGGATCTATGAGAACCTCTGCAGAGAGTGGTGATTAAATTTCTTGCATTCTTTCATGCATGCACACAGCTTTATATACACATAGCCTTTGCAGATAATCAAATAYGCTTCCTCTTCTCTTTGTGGTGTTTATCCTGGAGCTGCTGTGTGTGAGTATCTAGAGCAGGTAATTTAGTGCTGTCTGTTTTCTTCTCTGCTGTCAGCAGTACAGCATGGAGGAAGATGTCAAACTCCTGGAACGGAAAGGGGCATTTGGAGGAAGCAGGCAGCAGGTGCAGAATAGTGTGAGAGGAGATTAAGCCTGAGGCAACTACAAGTGGAGGTGGTAATTGAGGAGATTTAGAACAGACAAAACAGAGGTGAATTGAGTATATTCTTGGAGGGGCTCCTGATTTAGGGGGATCTCTAGCCACCACATGATGGAAATACTGGAGACAAATGTAGGATATTTATGTCAGTTTTGCCTCCGTGATGATCAGATATGACATACTGGCAACAGGTCTCACTGTTTCTCTCTGTGGTGTTTACAGAGGATAACAGTCTCCTAGAAACTAGGAAAACACAAAAAGATCCATATGCTCCTCAGTAGCATGGAACAGACAAAGAAAGAACAGCTGCATGTTCTTCCTGTATGGCACAGAGAAGAGAGCACGCAGTGAAATTACAAGAGGTAGTGAGAAATGTCTTTCATACATACAGTTAAGTTTAAGAAATAGTGTCTTTTGGTTCTAAGAAAACCATTACTTCCTAGCTCACGAGCAGCTATGAAGCAGGTGGTTGATGTCCAGCCTCTGTCTGAGGACATCCTTCAACTGCATTTGCTGACAGCTGGGAAATATAACCAGAGGTGCCACACAGTCCTTTAAGATCCTGTTGCTAAGAAGAAAGCTTGCTGGGCTAAGTGGGTCTCCAGTGTGGCCTGCACCAGGCTCATTATATAAAAGGTTCTCCAACAAATACAAACTTTACATGTTTTTACTGTTTCCTCCCCTCAGTACGCTTATGAAAACATTTATTTGAGGTCTGATGTCAGCATAATGTGGTAATTATTGACCAAGATGCACCTTTATCAGGTTGTTTGGTAGCTGTGTGATTTTAAAGTTATAAAAGTCTCTTTTTCAGAGTGGTTATTGACTGGCTGTCATTACATTACTGTAGGATGTTGACAGAAGTAGAAATTTCGTGGTCTCTCTCACCTTAGAATGGGAAAGAATTGAACAAAAGATCCTGTGTTTCATCTCCCTACATGCAGGAAGAACTTAGTAATATTAAACTGCTTTTCTTTTTCTTTTTTTTTTTGTAGTTCAGTAAGTGATCTTCGTTTCCAGTGGACTGTTTTGAGAGTGCATTTCAGTTTTACAATATCAAAACTTTTTGTGAAATTCAGTCTAAACAATTATTTTTTCCCCCTCTCTTTTTTGTCATTAACCATCRTGAATGGTTGATCACAGATTCTGTGATCTTGACTGCAGACACATAAAATTTATCATTTTAACCTGTAGTAGGTATTTAAAGCTTTTTTAATTTCATGATTTTATAAATGTTGTAATGCATTTTGTAGTGGCATCCTGGCTCTTCCAGTAGTGAACTGAAGAAATGCACTGATGAGTGTGTGTAAGGGGCTAAATTTTATTTCATTCCTCTTGTTGTTTTGGACATTTAACCAGTTGTAATGTTTTATTTTACTAATGTTCTGCTAGTAATGGTCTTTATTTCAGTTTGAAGAACTGAAATGAACTAATTAAGATAGTGATAGAGAGATTTAATAAAACTAGTGTAAAAATAAGTTGCTTAAAAATGCATAGGTTTCTTAAGCTCTGATTTTCCCCCATCTCTTTCTTTCTTTTATGCACATGTTTTTGATTTTTTTTATGTAGCAAGGAATTATATTGTGATTTCTGGTTATAGCTTAGTTGTATGAGAACTGAGATTTTAAACTAAACCAGCTGAAAACATTTGGAAGAAATAGGTAAAAGGAGCATGCTCAAAAAGCCTTTTTGTTTTTGAGTGTTTCGGAATGCATAGTTTGTCGTTGTCATTTCCTTATCAATTTTTGGTCAGGAAGSAGAGTTTCCTTTTTTTCTTGCTAGAAGTCTGTAACTATCATGGTTCCCTTTTTTCTCTGGAAGCCTTCAGRAATTCTGAAAGAAATCTAGAGAGGTAGGTGGATTTTTGTAAGGAAAAGGAATTCAAATTACTTTAAAAAGGCAAAGTAAGTGTAAATTACAGAGAAATGGTATTGTGAGGTAAATGACCACTGCCTTTGTGAGTGCTGATACCAAAAGGAATGGCAGAAGGCTCTTGTGAATCATAGCAGAGAACAGCTTTTATGTTCTGGGTGTATTTACAGACAAACCGGTGTTCAGAAAGGATGAAATYCATTCATCCTGCCTCTATTGTCAGCAGAGATGATCTGCAAGAACACTATACCCAGGAAGAAACCCCCAATACTGTGAAACTTTTGAAACAATAAAAGGATTTTTTGAATCCTTTTTGAATAAAAGGATTTTTGGATCTGGGAAGGCTCATCAGAGCCTTCCCAGAAGAGGGAAGTCAGCCCACACGGTCTCCTGAACTTACTTTTTAGCTCTACCTAATAATGAAGGTGTAAACATTTTCTGTCTTTTTGCACATTGATGAAATGAAGATTTAAGATGGACACATGTGATCAAGGCAGTCAAAATGGTACCAGAGGATTTTGATTTTCTAATTACAAAGTGCACAGGAGGTGATCTGCCCTGATTAGTTTCCTCTCTATGCTTTGCCAGACTTGGTGTCTCTTGGGTGGGATGCCACATAATGATTTTTGATGTTTACAGAGTTTCTTCTGTACTTGACAAAATAAAGCCTGAGGCAGGGTGAGTACAGGAAAGAAAGAACAGAAGCATAGGTAAGATGAGAGCAGAGCAGGCAAAAAGCTCACATGCATCCTTTGAATTATTAAATGGATGCACTCCTGCCTTTCTCCTTGAGGCTTCTGCTACAGAGGTGTTACAGAGCCAACTCATAAAGAAATAGGAATCCTGAAAGGGCAGTGGATATGCCTAGTGATGGAACTGTTAAATTTGTAGTGTCATTCTTTACTAGGAAGGTAGTGGGGCAATGCCTTGTGGGAGCCRCAGGCACTAAGGGGCTGATTCCCACAGCCATCAGATTTCCTGGTGTCACTTCTGCTGGCACAGCTTCACCTCTGGCAATGTTGATGGCAGGCAACCCATGAACAGTGCCTCTCCTTGAACTCCCTCAGAGAGAAGTTGGGAGAGAGAGCTAGAGCAGTCAGACAGTGTTTCTGCTTCCCCTGCATGAATTCTCCCTTTCCCATGTAAACATGCTGATTACTCTCACTTGCAGAACTGACGAGAGTTATTTTTTCATACATCACGTGCAAATTCTTAATCCCTTTTCCAAATACCTCTTAACTGCTATGGAGATATTTGAACATATTTAATTTTAGTTAGACTTGATGCTTATTCCACATATTGGTAGAACATGGAAAGGTGTTCCAATCATCAGGGATCCTTATGTTAACCTGAAAGCCTTAGGACAAAATGCGGTTTGTAGTGTGCTGTTCATTTGGGTTAATATTTGGAAATAATAGAGAAAAAGCTATCAGGCTGACTGCCGTGTCCCAAGACACAAAATACAAACCAATTAGCAGAATGGCGTGACTGATAACAAAATCCAACAATTTATTGTTGGATGAATAATTTATTCTGTGTATTCTTTGGGGGGGAAAGAGACTCAGTGTGTCAAGTTTTCTGACAGCATAATTCTGTTGGAGTTGCTTGAATTGTGCCAAGATTTTGGTTTTATAATCTCAGCTACTGCAGCAAATAAATGTGCTTATTCTGTGAGAAAGTTCAAATCAGGAGCAATTAGAATTCCCCAGGCCTAGATTTCCATCTGATAAGTGAAGACAAATTTAATTAGAGAGGGTGAATTTGGGAATTCTGCTGGTAGCAGATCTGCTTGCCTATTGCTTCATTGGAAAGTCTTGTGTCCTCCTTCTCCTCCCTTCTGAACATATTCTGACAGTAGTCACTGCACCAAAAGTGCAGTGTGCTTCAGAATTTTTTTTTTTTATTTTACCCTGTGTTTGACTTGGTCTCCACATTAACCTTAAAATGCATGTATAAAATAAGAAACTTCCAGTGAAATGGATGCAGCTGTAGCATTTTTTTCATGAATAGCCAGAATTTTCAAAATACTTGTTTGATTGTCTCTCCTTTTCTTGTGGGTAAGGGCTTTCTGGGTTTGGGTTTCTGTTCTCCCTGGACACTGAGCCGTGGCTGTTAGTGCCTCTTTCTTGGGATATTTGCCTTGAAGATTTCACAGCATGTCCTTTCTGTCTCTTTAACCCAGGGCTTTTTTTTTTAGGGATAATTTGAACCTGATCCTGTGATCTTTAGGTTTGTTTTTTTTTTTTTTTTTTTTTTATTTTTCTTCTCCCTCTCCTGCTTTTAGGGTGGATTGGTTGATTTGTTTGTTTGTTCATTGTCACAACTCAAGGCACAGTAGGAAGGTAATTGTCTATCAGATGTTCTATAGATTTTAGTATTGATCATATTGTGAAGTAGGATGTCCATTGAGTTTTAAAGTCTTTAATGTTGCTTCACTGGTGATAGCTGTAAAAATATTTRCCCTTACCATTCCCTGGGTCTTGCTTTGGGGTTATTGGACTTTGGACATTCCTAATAGTTTAATGAATTCCTGGTGATAGAGCAGTTTGGAGACTTTGTGAGTAAATTGAGTACATTGTTATGTCCTCTGTAGTAGAYTGTTGTATGCCATCTTTGAGTGTTTCTCTAACATCACGTGTTTTCCCTGTGGTCAGATGTAACTGCTGACAACATCAACATTAGTGTCTGTGCAGAGTGGGATGTGCTCTGAGCACCTCAGACTTTGTCAGGGAAAGCACCAGCCCCGGCTCAGGGTCTGTGATGGAGGTATCTATCTGTACTAGGCTCTCTGACTAAACCACGCTGAACCCAAGTGTAGMAGGAAGAAAACTCCTACTTGTCTGTGGTTCTGCAGAGAAATGGCATTTCAAATCAACTACATGTGGATGAGTGTAATTTTGTGAAGAACCTCTGTTCCATTAAGTGTAAAAACTTCTAAATCTGCATTTTGGGTCTTCTTTCTCGCAATCCATTATTACAGTTCGAATGTTTTCTATTTTTGGGTACACTATGAAAAACCTTTGATTCAGCTTCTGTGTTTCTATCCTCTAAATTGATACTTCTGCTTTATATTTTGATATTTTGTTACTAGCATATTGTTTTCTTCTGTTTGAGTGGAAATTATTTTAATGCAAACACTTCTGATGTAATTGTACGTATCATATTTCTTTAAATTTACCCTATAAATGGGCCTGTTAGAACATAAATTACCTTCAGTTTATATGAAGACATGTGCTTTGAAAGAAGAGGACAGCTAAGCATCTAAGTTAACCTGTTTTAGAGACTGTATTTATTTTGTCCCATTCCTTAGTTTTCTTGATGTGATCTGCTGTGTATTTAATATTTCATTTCTAAACCTCATTGGTAAAACCTTTCATTAAATACTTTCTTCTAAATATTTTCACTTTTCCTTTTCACTCCGTAGGTAGAAGAAATTGTTGATATAGGAGCATTTGCCCCAGAAGACATTCATGTTCCCAAAATCTATGTTGATCGCCTGTTACAAGGAGAGAAGTTTGAGAAGAGAATTGAAGTAAGTAGCTGAGCTTCTTGGTCACAACATATTTTAACTTGGGGTGTATTTAAAATTTGCACAGTTTTTATTCTAGTCACCTGGGGGTAGCTCTGAGAAAATAGTGTGCGAAAGATCCATCAAGTTTTGTTAGAAACTGGAGCATAGGTAGGTACTTCAGTAATTAGTAGTTTGGTGGGGGCCTGAGGATTAAGCCATGTTTCTTACATCCCAGACCCTATGGTTCAGTCCTTGAATAATTTAGAGCAACTGCCTGTAGCCCTGAATGGCTTTACTGCAGTTGACAGTTTAGTGGAAGATTCTACTTCATTGTCCTTTCCTCTCTCAGCTCAGCTGCTGTAGTCACAGGAGGGGGAGCATCTAGACCAGGATCTGATTTGACAAGTAAATTCTTTCTCTTCCACTGAGATTTTTTGATATGGGCATGTAGGGCCAGTCTCGGTCCTTTTGTGGTGTCTATTGAATTACATTATGTTGCAAAGATACTGGAAACCCCTGTTCCCTTTCCTTTAATCAGGAACTTTTTTAGATCTTGACCATTCTAGTCTTAATAAACGATGTCAAAAATTATTAAAAATAGCAGCAATAATATTCCTCCACTGAAAACATCCAAGAAAATTATGGTTTTGTAATTGCTCTTTATTGTTTCTGTGGCTTTGCTACACTCAAGCTGTGTCCCTATATTCATGGTGATGTGATGATACTTTAAAGTGCAGTTGAAAATTCTGTATTTCTTCTGTGTCTGAATACTCTGGAGGTGGAAATTAGTCAAATTGTTGTCAGAAGAGCAGTAGATGAGAAGATATATGACACAAGGAAAAAGACTGTGAAAAAAAAAGGCAGAAAGGAATTGCAATAATGAAAGTTTTTGTTATGAAAATCAAGTCACAAAGTCCTAGAAAGTCATACAAGGCCTTTCCTCTGAGTAAACTCTTTTGTGAATGCTAAGGTTAACAAGCTTTTTTTTTTTAATTACATCTGTTCATTCTGCAAAAGCATATCGCATGTTGTAGAGCAATTGACTGCAAACAGATGTGTCAAACCTTTTTTTTTTTCCCTCTGGTTATGTTGGGTTAGATTACAATTAATGGCCTGTTTTCTTCTGAATGGCTGCATTATCTCACAGAAAAGCRTTTTACCTTTTATGTCAGAAATCCTTTCTTCATTTATTAAGCTGTTGCTTCTACTCCATCTTGGCTGCGTAAGTGAATATCTACTGAACAGGTGGTGAATACCTACCGAGTCATCTGTCCCTTCCCTAAATGCTTCTGAAAAAAAGTGGGGTGGGAGGAGGGAGAAAACTACTATAAAGTGCAAAGCAAAATTGTAACAGAGATTAATTTTGCTTGTGCAATTTTGTAATTCAGGCAGTGGCACCTCTCATTACTACAGGTATAGAAAGGAAATGGCAGATTTTTTTCCTCTACCATTAAATTTTGTATATGAATTGGCTGTACACTGAAAAGCATGAGTATGAGAAGTGGTGGGAGAAGATGAAGAATATAAGAAATAAAGAGAAGATAGTCTGTCATAATTCTTACTGGCTTTAAATAGCAGTTCCTGCCTAATATGGCTCAGAAATGGTCTCTATAGTGCCAGCTATAATTTCTCTCCAGCCTTCTCTTTGCTGCGTAGAAACATTCTGTAATTGTTCTTACTTTATTCATAATCCTCAAGTGAAGCAATTCTAGGAAAAATAGCCAAGGCGTAAAAGGGAAGTTGATATGAAATTCAAGAGGATTGATACTGACTGTTTCTGACTGCCTTAGGGGAAAGTGACTCTGCGAAAATTCTTTTGTGGTGATGAAAATTAACAGGATAATTTTTCYTGATGTGTTAATTGTAGCCTGAAGTAGGAGAAGACGTGAAGACATATGGGGGTGCAGGACATGATGTTGCCCAGAGGAATTTTATATGCATAGGAGAGATGTGCAAAGAACATAATTTATGTAGACAATAATTTAAAAGAAAGATGTTGCAAACTTCTTGAATGTCATGGCATTTTCACCTACATGTGATTTTGCAAAGCATCTACTTAAGATGAGAAAATTTCAGGAAATAACTTCATGAAGGTTTGGAAAATTATAGAGATTTATGTTTGAAAGCTTGTTTCTTAGCTCCCAGTGTCTTTAGATGAATGACATTTGTCTGTCTGTCATCCTTATAAATCTAGAATAGCTCATTGGCTTGAATGAATGCAGAAACAGAGCAGTATTTGTATTTTTGGTTGACATTTTACGAATGTATTTAGATGTCTGTGGGGTAATGAATCTCAAACTTGCTAGTATTTGCACTAATGCTTTATGCCTTCTTCACCACTTCTCTATGTATCAGGCTTGGTAATACAGATAAAGAAATAATATTTTACTGTCATTGGTGATATTTGATGACTCCATTGGCTTAGATAAGCTTGAATGCCTAAAATAAAAGGTCTTTTTTGGTAGAAGATGAATAAATAACTTTATTCTTAGACCAAGTATCTCAGTGCAATCACAGTTCAGGCTTTTGTGTCTTGAGAAGCAAGAATCTGGATACTAATCTTACGATTACTTCTTATTTTGCAGCGCTTATCAATTCGAAAGCCTGATGACTCGAAAGCCAAAGAAAAAAAAGGAGATAACGTGAGGGAGAGGATCATCAAACGAGCTGCTTTAGAGTTTGAGGATGGCATGTATGGTATCCTTCAGCTGTGCTATAGGTTAGAGTGGCTGCTGACTGGAATAATGCGCGCATCTGGTTTGCTTAGAATGGATTAATTAACATGTTCATTGTCTTTACCAGACCTTGTGATTCTCTTATTTCAATAATACCCAATTGAAATAGAAGGGATGCTGAGACATTAAACACGTGGAGTTTTTATATCTGGTGGTTTTGTTAGCAGTTGAATGTGTTGCAAGTTTTTTTTTAAAAAAGTTGGAAAAGAATCCTTATTTGTGCTGTTGTTCTTTAGTCAAGTAAAGGATTTGACAGAATGCAATTAGAAAGTCCAAATGGCAAAATAATGCATCACAAATAGGAGATAAAAATGAATGTGCTTGTGAAGGAACAGTTCTAATCTACTCATAGTACAATAGTAATTTTTTAAATGTAGTTGTTTACAGTAAGTGTTKGTGCCTTAATCACTTCTTTTTAGCTAATCTGGGTATTGGAATCCCACTGTTGGCCAGTAACTTCATCAGTCCGGACATAACTGTTCACTTACAGAGTGAAAATGGAGTCCTGGGTTTGGTAAGAATATATCCTGATCACTTATTAGAGTGTTTTTATTTTACTGTGACTGGGTTTTATTTCCTGCCCACCTCCAACTTGATAATTATATTACTAAAAAATCRTATTCAAATATATGCTATATTGCATCATAATAAAATTCTCATTGTGCTGCAGGGAAATTTTTAAGGAAATGCTCATTTTATGATTATGGTGCAACTTTACCAAGGATGGCCTTAAGTACATGTTTTGCTGTAGTCAGAACCATTAGGAGTTTGAACGAGCAAGCATTGTAAACCTTATCAGACACAATTTTAAATAATGCTTAAACTGAATATTAGTTTTACTGTCATACGGTTTTATGTCATATGGTTTTACTGTCATATGGTTTTATGAAGTTGCAGTTATGATCTTTTTCTGAAAAATGTCTGTCACCTTGTGTAAGAATAAAAAAAAAAAAACCCAAATCAAACAAACCTTTCACTTTGTGGTTGTGTAGAAATTCTAACATAATTGAACAATATATCCATCAGCTCTGATATGTTAGTTGTTGTAAATTGTGGCTGGTAATGTCAGGATTGTTTTCTGCTTAAGATAAAAGCATGTATGTCTGTCACAATCTGTTTTCAGTAATAAGCATTAGAAATACTACAGCAATTATGAATCGTATTTTAAAAGTATTTTAATATAAATGTTGACATATCTCTGTATTGTTTTCAGGGTCCTTATCCACTTGAAAGTGAAGTAGATCCAGATCTGATTAATGCAGGTAAAGTATTTTAATTAAAYTTAATTAATGAAAAATGATAATTTATTGTTAATCTAAACATTTTTTGATACATTATTTAAAGTCAGAGTTCTGTCTTATTTGATAGTAAATATTAATGTATTTGTCTTCTTTTATGTCAAGGTTTTGATCGATAGCAATGTTTAATATTCTAATTAGAAAGCTTATGCCTTGATTTATTTTAGTAACTACTGAGGGAAACTCTCTTCCAGACCAGCCAGTAAACGGTCAAATCATCTTTTTTGGAACTGAGATTGTTTTGTGCAGCCTATATGGGAATATGGGTTTGTTTTCCTGCTGCTTTTCACCTTGAGTCTTCTAGCAAATGGTTTTCAATGATTTATGCTTGGGACATGTTTTAAAACATCCTGTGTATAATGGCCTGGTTTATTCCCAGCCAGGAATATAACTCATTTACATTCAGAGAGGGAGTAGTAGCCAAAGCAGGGGGAARGAGTTGCCCAGCTGGGACCTGGCACGCTGAAGACTCTGCTGCAGGCAGCTGCTTCTGCCACTTTTAGTGGGGAATGGCAGTTCTCACATGCTGTTCTCACCCAGCTGTTTTGGGGCATTTCACCTCAAAGCAGCCGTGCAATGTAAAAATGTGAGTTTTTTATGATTTAGTGCTTCTGTCTGATTTCTTCTTGTTCTATGGAAAAGTTGTGCCTGTGTACATTCTCTKTTTCTGTGTAAAAATGCACTTAAACGTTGCATTGTGTCAAACACAAGTAGGCCTTGGAACATTGTTGATGTTAATGGTATAGGTTATAGACCTGACATTTTAGAGTTGTTTTTTTAATATGAAACACATACACATTTCATACTTTTTATTCGAGTATACACATGCATGCATACAAATACATGTATGGATGTTCATGTATATCTATACAGACAGTACCTTTCTCAATGGCTTTTAGCAAATACAATTAAACTCGGAAAAGTCAAAGGAGATAAAGTGCTGAAATAAAATAATTTTAATTTAGTATTAGTCCAGTAGTTATTCACTGATTTGAAACATTTGCTGCTTGGTTCAACTAAATGCTGCTTATCACAGTGCTGTGTAATTGCCTGTGTTACAGTACTATATTTTAAATGTGGAGTTATTTGAGGCCATTTTCTGGTTTKAAATAAAAAATTATTAAGAAATTGAGTCCAGCATTTCACCAGTACCTATGTAATTGTTTTGATACACTGTATGAAGGAATATGTCAGAGGTGTCACTGTAAACAAAAACATTATTTAGAAGGAAGAAAATAGTGTAAGAAGTGAAATCATATGCATGCACTTTAGAATTTAAGTTTTAATAAGGGTGCATATGAAAAATGAATGTATCAATAGAGTGAGAGTGAGAAAAATAGCCAAGAACTTCATAAATTCTCTGAAAAAGTTGTGCTTTAACATGAAAATCAAGATGATCTTGAATTGTTATTTAGACTTGATAAATATTTTTTAAGAGTTAATCTGGAAGGGATGAAGCTAACATAAGAAATCACAATGCAACATGGAAATTAGATTATTCTAGTAATGATAATTCAATATTAGAAAGCTTCACAYGTCCCTCTGAAGCCACAGTAAACGGTATATGGGATACATGAACCTTAGACCTACAACCAAAATCATGAGAGCTATAGCTGCTGAAACATTAATATGGTCGGTTTAAGACCATTTTAGGTGCTTCCAACCAAATTTATAAAGCCATGTGAAGAAAACAGAAGCTAAACCACAGAGGAATAGAAATTAATCTTGTTTTCATTCATTAACTTAAATCATCCAGTTTCAGCCCCAAAGTCAGGTTTAAAGTTTTTTAAAAATACACCTTGTTTGAGCTTTTGCCAAATTTGTCTCTGCAAATGTAATTGTATTGCTCTGAAATATGTATGGGTTTTTCTGTTTGTCCCATTTTCTGAATGTCTCATATGAAGTGTATCTTCAATGCAACTGAAAGGTAGACTACTGTATTACAGCAGAAATATTTAAAAATGCTGACCCCCTGAGTCCATTTTCAAGAAGTGGGTGATGTGGTGCTCTTTTTACAGTATTTGGTGGTCCTAAGCCTGTGTATCTTTCTTCTCATCATTACCTTACTGTGTCACTTTATCCCAGGCTTCCCTCTCTATGTTGTCATTTGCATCCCTGTTTTCTCTCTAACTGCCTTGGGTGGGTGCTGGGTATGGAAGGATAATTCTAGCAGTTCCAGCRGGTCTGGGTGTTAGCACGCAGAATTCTTGTGAAGTGTGCAAGACTGCTGATATGACCTTAATTCGATACTATTCTGTGTGTCAAAATTTAGTTTCCATACAAATGGCATTAAATATACATCAGATGAGCACAATAATTAAAGCAGATGTCTTAGATCTCTATTTTAAATTTTATGCACTGTTTCTTTCCCTTTTCTCAGTCTCTTAGTTAATCTCATTGCTTCTTTTTTCATCTGTTTTCTGGAAACTGTTTAATGATGCTTTATTCCCCTTCCCTTTTGTTGTTGCACTAACTGTTTCTTCACTATGTCACCTGGCACTAAAATATTTTGGTTCTTTTTTTTTCCTCTCAAGTTTACCAGGCTTGTTTTGTAATTTCACCTTCATCTGTGTTTCTTTTGCCTTTTCAGAGGCACCCTGTGTAAATGTTTATTGCTTAGACTGATTCAAAGAACTGGCAGAAGAAGTAAAGGGCTCTGGACAGAGTCAAAATAAGTCACTTCCAGGTGTGCTCCACTGCGTGAGCAATCAGCATTCTTCAGAGAACAGTGCAGCACAGAGAAACACTCTGTGTAAAGTCCAACTTAATTTTCTTGTGCCCTTTGAAAAAGCAATAATAGACTAGACCTGTCATTTACTTGTATTTTTCATCATTAGCACTATAAAAAATCTGATCTGCTTGCTTTTCTTTGCAGCCTCTCCATGTCCTGAATACTTTCTCTATTTCAAAAGATAGCTACTTCTCACTTTTTCTGTGAATGGAGCAGAAAGCTGAAGTCCATAGATATTTCTTACACTCGCCTGGTGTTTGTGATGTCTTGCCTGGAAGTGCTGGTGGGCAGAGAGCGGGCAATCCTCATTAGACGCTCTAACAAACTGCTTCACAATTCAATAGGATTGATTAGGTTTACATGTGATGTAACAAGTGCAATCAGACCTGTAGTTGTACTGAATCCAAAGGAATTTGATAAAAAACCCTTATTTCTTGGCTAATAGCTGTGACTTCATTTGTCAAAGAGACAAAACACATACGTACTGTAGCTTATTTCTTTTGCAGGTAAGGAGACAGTCACTGTTCTTCCAGGTTCTTCCTATTTCTCTAGCGATGAATCATTTGCAATGATAAGAGGGTATGTAACAACATAAACCCTGATCTTTTTGAAATGGGAAAAGAATAAACTGCGTCAGTGGCTGAACTCATTAGTATTTCTTTCAAACGTGGTTGGCATTTAACAATGCTAACAACCTGCAAAATGATCATGGACTTAATCAGTGATGGTTTACAGAGGGTTAGGTTTAGCTATTGGAAATAAAAAACCACTGTATCTAATAGATACCATAGTGATGTTTGTGCCTACACCACCTGGACATATATAAACACATTTATAACTACGTTTTAACAACTATTTTTTTTGTCATTTCCAAGTATCTAATCTGTACTTGCACTCTGTACATTTTCTTTGCTCAGCTTGCAACTGTGATCCTCATTCCACCTCCTTAATGGGAATTCAACGTCTGCACCTGTTTTTTGTTTGTTTTTCAGAAAGGAGGTTGAATGCAAACAAACACTAAATCCTAATGGCTCTGAAAAGATAATGAGTGCATGTAAATATGTTAAGGAGTGCGCTAAAAAGTATGAGTTCAGAGATGATTGACTGTGCATGCAATTAACCAAATCAGACAAAAGTAGGAACATTTTTGAGGCTCAGTAGGCATAAAGAGAAATTTGCATCAGTGATACATCTAGGGGAAAAAAAACCCCATCTCCATGTGTGACAAATGGTTGCTATCTCTTTCATAAGCCACCATTTTTAAATTGGTGTAATGAGAATGAACAAAAGCTTGTGAAGATTTGTGGGCTGTTACTTGAACATGATATGCTAACTGCACACTTTCTGTTGCCAGAGGCCATGTCGATTTGACAATGCTTGGAGCAATGCAGGTGTCTAAATTCGGTGACCTGGCCAACTGGATGATTCCTGTAAGTAGGTTTTTGAACTACTGTCAGTGTACTGTGTTTAGGRTGACATAAATGCAGCTGGGGATCAGGCAAAGGAGAAAAGGACACACAAAGGAGAATGGGGTCTGTGAAGCTAAAAACATTAAAATAGAGGGTATGTGTATTTTTCCTGCATACTGCTGGCACCAAGCAATCCGTTATCAGAAGCCAGACTTCTAAAATTATACTTGCACATTGTGGAAAGCAAACATGATTTATGCAAGCCTTTTTCCTTCTTGTGTCCATGCTTTTCAAATGTCTTTTTTTTTTTTTTTTTTTTCTGAGGTCTGATGCTTTTTCTTGACAATGACAGCTCTTCTATGTTTGTACCTGGAGCAGTAACTTGAGGGAAAGTGTAAAACCGCATGTAGCTCATTATAAAACTATATTTTAAAGTCTGCATTTTTTTCTATATTTCTGTCAAAAAATTGCATCATTGCTGTTTCAAATACATTAAGAAGAAAGCAATACTACTGTATGTAGCCAAACAGATCTCCAGGTTTCAACTACAGAAATATAAACTAATCCAAGTATTATTTAAGCAGCTCATGACATTAAGCCTTTCCTTGAACTTTATGTTTTAACATTAAACAACATAAGTAACTTTCATACTGTTGACAAGTTTGACATTTTCAATGGCTTTCAGTAAGGTACTTTCTGATATGGTTTGTATCAGAGATGTCTAGAAATCTTAATAACCTTGTTTAAGGTAACGAGGCATATTTCTATCTGCCTGAGCAATGTTAAAGGCCTTGGGAAACTGAAAGATGATTAGAGGAGGACAAAAGCCCAAATGAATGTCCTGTGTCTTGGAGAAGCATTATTTGAACCTGTGACTTCTCCAGCAGACTTTTGAGTATGAAAATCACGGAGCAGTGTCTGAAGCATAAGATGCTTTTATTGAGGGGTCACAGTCTGATGTGGGAGTAGGAGTGGGATAAAGGTTTATGTGAAGGACTGTTCCAGGTGTCTGTGTGAGCAATTGTGGGAAATGAGAAGGGGTTATGGCTAGGCTGAAAAATGCCTTTCATGATCTGAATTATCAAAAGACGAGGACAGTATTTTGCAGTAATAAAAAGATCCATTTACAGATTCATTTCTTGAAACATTGAAGCTAAGATTGATTGTAATCTTTCTCAAAATGGTGTTGACTTACATGTTCTTCCCTCAGTACTTTATGTTCTCTAAAAGATACTGATTTCAGTTTTGCATTCAAAAAGAATGAGATTATTTTTCTTATCTGGTATTGCTTATTCTACCTATGAAGTTGCCTCTCTGTTCTGTTCAATCCCAAATTTTTGAATAATAGTTATGTTTTCAAAACAAGAAAGTATAAAATACAACTTTGAATAGCATTTGACTTTGAGATGTACTTTTTATAATGGCGTACACCAGATGGATCCTTGTGACTTTTTGCTCTYATCATTTTCCGCTCTTATTAAACTTTGGCTGTTTGCAAATTTCCTCTGCAGTAATTTTGTATTTTCTTGTGAGTAAATATGCTCAATGACTTCATAAATCCAGCCAGGAGCCTTTCCAGGAAGCAATAATTTCTTTTTGGTTACTTTTATTGAGATCCATTGGATGGATGATTATTAATCTACTTTATTGATGTGTTACTAGTATTCTACAGTACAGATTTTTAAAATGGGATTAACCAGCCCATAGATATTCAGATTTCTCCGCTTTTCCYGTAAATAAGATGATATATTATTGTCAGTTAAATTTAATTATGAGCAAGATGTGTTTCTTTTTTAGTCATAAGATATGTGTATGGGCAATACAAAGATTAACTTTGCTGAAAAACTCATAGTGTAAGGAAACTTTAAGCTGTATTTTGTTCTAACATTTTTCATTTTGCTTTTCATTTACTTTTGGTTAAACATTTCTTATACACTGTAGCTTTTGGATTCCTGTATTGATGGTATTTGCCATTATTTCAGAGCCAAGTAATAGCTCTGTATGTTTTGAGCAAGTACCATCATGAAGCAACTCTTTCTGTCATATAAGAACTTGACAACACTTGAGCCCTAGTGTGTGCATGTGTGTGTTTACTTACACTTATTATTAGGAACTGAGCCGAGGAAGTCTCTTGCAATAATTACAGCCCTTTCTTTGYTCTTATCTGCTAACTTTTAATGGAGAGAAAAAGAGTCCCATGAGTAAAGGAAGAAGAGGGTGTGAATATTTTAAGCACATGCAGTAAATAATGCTGTTTGCTCAGGCAGAAGTTACTTCCTAAATRCTGGCATTTATTGGTAATTTTTTTTTTCCATTAAGCACTACTACTTAATGGCTCTTTGTCTTCTTCACTTTGGTATTTCTCCAACTAACAAAAGGGATTCTGAGGAGGGAAAGGCGAAGGAGGTGGTAAATTTCTGTGAATCCCCAGGGAAAAGAGTGCAGTTGGGAGAAGCTGGCCAAGAGAGCTTGAAGGGAAACACTGAAATCACGGCCRTGGAGCAGGGCAGATAGGCCAGAGCAGATACCCATGGCTGCTGCTTGCTATTGGAGGCAGCCACATTTCATTTTATGTGTGCTGGACACAGCATCTGACCTGTTTGTGTGCCTCAAGCTAATGTCAGAAACTGCTGCTAGCAGGGCAGCTTCCCAGCATGTGCAGCAGCGTTAATTGTCTTACATGGGTTTTCAAAGGTTGTAGCATTGTCTGCACCTCTCCCTGCATGTTMTTTGAGTTCCTTTCTACTGGTGTCTTTTTGAAACCCAGGGAATAGAAACATTTATGAAACAGTTTCTGCTGCCCTTCTGCAAGGGCAAAAGGTTACTACAAAGTACTACAGCTTGCCCCCGGTACTGCTTTATTTTCCCCATCCTTCCTAAGAGAAGGCACATAGCAATGGCTGCTGAGGTGACTGATGTATCAGAGGCTGGGCAGAGGCCAAAACGAAATACCAGAACTTCTGCCCTGTTTCCCTGTGACACTGAGGCCTCTGTCTTTTCAATATGCATTTCTGGGCACCCCATACCCTTAAATAATCCTAATATGACTACTGATACAGCTGATATGCTGTATCAGAAAAAATACTGAAACAACAGTGGAGGRTCCCTGCAGCTGGAAAGCACAAAATGGATTAAATGTCCATGACATCAGATTTCAGTAGGCAGAAAATTCTTGCAGGAAAAATAAAGCTATGCAGTAAATCATCAATGAGAAGGTGGCACACTCAGGGTGACTGCAAGGATGTCATGAGTTTATGTAGGGAGAGTATTAGAAGAGTCAAAGTCCAACTTAATTTGGTCACTGCCATAGTAGAGAGTAAAAAGTACTGCTACAAGTACTTTAGTAACTAAAGAAGGGCTAAGGAAGTTGTCCATCTTTCGCTGGATGCAGGGGACACAGTGACAAAAGACATGGAAAGGGCTGAGGTATATCTAATACCTTCTTTGCCTTAGTCTTTAATGGTAAGACCAGCTGTTCCCCAGGTACTGAGCCCCCTGAGCTGGAAAACAGGGACAGGGAGCGGAATCGCCTCTACAATCTGGAGAAAATGGTCAGCAACCTGCCACACGACTTAGAAACACACACAAGTCTGTGGGACCAGATGGGAGCCACCCCAAGGTATTGAGGGAACCAGAGATGGGCTCACTGAGACACCTTCCATCATTCACCGGCAATCCTGGTTAACGTGAGAGGTCGCAGGTGACTGGAGGTTGGCAAATGTGATRCCTGTCTACCAAAGGGCTGAAAGGAGGATCCAGGGAATTTCAGCCTGACCTCAGTGTTAGGGAAGGCCATGGAATAGATCATCCTGAGTGCTGTCATGCAAGACATACAGGACAACCAGGGGATCAGCCATATGGGTTTAGGAAAGGTGGATCCTGCATGAAAACTTGCTCTTCTATGACAGGATGACTGGCTTAGTGGATGAGGGAAAGGCTGTGGATGTCRTCTACCTGAACTTCAGTAAAGCCTTTGACATTTCCCACACGTTCTTCTGGACAAACTGGCTACTTGTGGTTTGGATGGGTGAACAGCTCGATGGGTAAAGAGCAGTCTGGCTGCTCGATGGATAAAGACCAGCAATGGTGAAAGGAGGCCCCGGTCACTGGTGGAGTTTCGCAGGGCTCAATATTGGGGTCAGCCCTGATTTATATCTTTGTTAATGATCTGGACGAGGAGTTGGAGTGCACCCTCAGTCAGTTTGCAGGTGACACCACGTTGGGTGTGAGTGTTGATGTGCTGGAGGGCAGGAAGGCTCTGCAGAGGGATCTGGACAGGCTGGATCCATGGGCTGAGGCCAATGGGGTGAGGTTCAACAAGGCCAAGGGCCGGGTCCTGCCCTTGGCTCACAACAACCCCAGGCAGTGCCACAGGCTGGGCAGAGTGGAAAGCTGGAGAGACTTTGAGGTTCTGGAGCACGTCTACAGAAGAACAACAAAACTGGTGATGTTGCTGAACTGGACCACAARTCCTGTGAGGAGCAGCTGGGGGAGCTGGGGGTTTTTAGCCTGGAGAAAAGGAGGCTCAGGGAAGACCTTGTCACTCTCTACAATTCCCTGAAAGGAAGGTATAGCCAGGTGGGGGTTGGCTCTTCTCCCAACAACTGATAGTATGAGAGAAACCGGCCTCAAGTTTTTTCAGGGCAGATTAGAAAATTGAATATTAGGGGCAGGCTCCTCAGCAAAAAGGTTGAGCACTAGACCAGGTTCCACAGGGAAGTGGTRGAGTCAGCATCCCTGGAGGTATTTAAAAGATATGGAGAGAAGGCACATAGTACCCAGCACAGAAGAGGACTGAGGAGTGGTTAATAATCTGCATTYGTGTAAGTTCAGAAAGGGCAGACAGGATACCTCCAAGGGTGCAAAAGAAGGCAACAGGCCCAAAGGAAACAGGCCCAGAGCCTAGTGGCCAGAAGTTAACACGCAGTAGCCTCAGAGATGATGCAGGGCCTGACACTATTTAGCATTGCAATTCTCTGCAAACAATACAAACCAAGAAAATAAACTTTAGCTTTGTCCATTCTTCAGCTGGAGCCTAATATTCATGCTTTGATTGCTAAGGTAGTGCAGTTAGTTAGGACTCAGAGAAGAAGAGAGTTACATAAATTGTGCAGGACATGCARTTTGGATACATAAATCTGGATCACTCTTGGAAAAAAAAAATCCTCAAATTTTAGAATTTTAGATTTTACTGCTCTAACTTAGACTAGCTACACCTAAAGAATTGAAGCATTAAGGATTAAATAAAATTACACAAAAATTATACGCTTTATCAAAGATTATCTGAAAAGAAGAAATGAGAAAACCCAATTCAAATTCAATAATAAATATTCTAATTTACAACCTGTAGAGGCTGGTATAACCTAAGATATTAGGAATATAATTTTATTTGCTATTGGTGGYTTTTCTACAGAGCAACATACATATTTTTCATAATTTTGGGCGCTTTGGCCATGAAGTGAACTCCATTAGTAAAGACATTTTTTAAATAAASTTAAACTGGAAAAGATCAGCCTTCTTTGTGTCTGCATAAGGGCTTTTGTGTTTTATTTTTGCCTTTAACTACTACATGTAGTGCCAAGCGTGGGAACAGAGGGCTCCACACCAAGAATTTTTCTTACATAAAATTAYTGTTTTTAATGATGGAAGAAAGGGTGTGTATCCCTGAACACATCCCTKAATGCTTGACAGCTCTGTAGGTCTTCTCTGAGGAGCCCCATTGCAGCCTGTTTGTCCCTGTGCTTGAATAGAAGTGTCTTTGCACAAGGCATATTTGTGTTTTTAATCCAGACACATTATCTAGTAACTATCCTGGCTTTCCTTGTATGTCTGTGGCACTACATGCATTAAACTCATTTTTGTTTCAAGTTGTGCAGCATTGCAAGAAGGGTGTTTTACCTGTTAACCATAAAATGTATGAAGGACTGCAAGTTCTGTATGAATAGAACATACGCAGCTTAATTATGCCCAATGACTGGGTTTCTTTCAGTAGCAATGTCAAGCTGTCTGATGTCTAGGACATGAGTAGTCGAATGAAGGGGAAGGATGSGACTTGTCATTACCCAGAGTCTCCTTGGAAATCTACTTTTCAATGGGATATTGGTTTAATATCAAGATGTATTAGGTTTTTGCAGACACACATGTTGAAATTAAGCCTACACTAATATATCAGCTTACTGCTTATCTCCCAACAAATGTGCCTGAAAGCCCTGCAGAGCCTTTGCAACATGTAATTATCACTATTGCAAGAGTCCTGCAGCCAAAAAGGAGAAACTGAGTGTATTGTGTTGGCTCGACTTCATCCACCTTTTAAAAGGCTTTTTTCTATCAATTTCCTTCATGTTTATTTCTCTTCAGGTTGAATGGAAGGAGTGTAGGAGCTCCCTGTTGGTATTTTATTCATACTCTTAAATTTTCAATGTGGGAAGTGGCAGCTCTGCTTTCTGTATAATGAGTGCAGCTGAAGAAATTCTGCCTTTCTCAAAAATACAAGCATATGTCAAAGGACTTCTGATCTGTGGGTTAGTGGTGAGAATTGTTACTATGATATGGAACCATCACTTTAAAGTGAGACTAGTATTATGCTGGCAGTGAAATTTAATTACTGCATGCTATGCTCTGTGTTTTGGAAGTGGTATGCAAAGGTAAATGGACAGCTTAATTGTCCCATTACACTGAAATAACATTCATCACTGTAAAGCAAATCCATTTCAATGAAGCATGTCACAGACTGTTTTGCATTGCTTCTGAGATGCAGTTTCTCAGTGTATTCATTTGAATTTTACTCTGTCATTCAAATCTGTTGCCAATGGTTGTTTCAAGTTAGGTTTATGGGAGAATAAAAGAATAAAATTTGCCCAACTTTCTTTGCACATATTTTATGCAGTCCTAATTTTCTCATTATGGAAAATAAAAATATAATAGTTAGGGCACATATTTGTGTATATTACATTTTAGGGAAGAGTTATTATTACATTTTACCAAGAAAAAGAAGTCATTCAAGAACTTATTCTCCATTCTTTCAGAAATTAGGCTTTCTTTTTCATTTTGCTTCTCACTTTATGTTTGTGTGTTAGGAGATACCTGGAGATTCTTCAAAACCAGGCCATTTCTTGTATGGGTAAACCACACAACAATTTTTTTTTTGTATCTTAAAAAAAATACTTTTACCCTGTTGCGTATGTATGAGTGTGCTCAGTTTTGTTTTACTCAGCCAGTATTAACTTTTTGTTGTGTTGTTGCGTTACCTGCTCTAGTGATTGAAAAATCCTGTTAATGACTTCCCACTGTTTTTTTACTCAGAGTAAAATCTAATCTAGCTGTCCTAGTTGACAATATAATTACAATAATTCTGTAAGTGGGACATATAAGGACATAAAATCAGTGGAAAACAGAACAAGGAAGTATAGTTTAGAACACTTGAGCTTTATCCATCTTTTTTGATACAATCTTCATCCAGTCTTTTTTTCCTGGAAAAAAGGAAAGTGAAATCTGGAAGAGTTGTGACTTTCATTTGAGAATCAAGTACAAATGCAGGGCAGGACAGTTAGCAAGGGGGAAAGGAGACATCTACATTTTTATGAAGTATGAGTAGATTTATGCCTATTTATTTTTTTAATATTACCTTGTGATTGGTATTTTTTAAAATAAAAGAAAGGTTTGAACTAATACGCACTTTCCCAAACCAATTGGGTGTAACCTCGCAGCAATCGATGAGATGGTTACACATGGCTCTGATGATCCTTCCCTGTGCTGTGCTGATGGATCTGTGCAGGCAGACAGTGCCTACACAGAGAGGCAGAACTGAGTGACTGGGGTGTGAGTAACTCACACACACCACTGCCAAGAGGGGCCCTTGAAGGGGCCTTCAATTTATCCTTTTGACTGCAGCAGGAGCGCTGCTGATGGTCGTGATGGCAGGATCTTGTATACGCTGCTTTACCTTAGTTTCTGCTTTTCTCTGTGAGGTTCATACTGTTCCAGTTGCTCTGAATTTTAATGTCTGTACCTGGCATGATACAACCATTTCCTTTCATAATGGGACCTTTCATACCCTTTTTTCCTTTCATACCTGACACCTTGTCTTTGTTTGTGGCCATCAGAGACAATGCTGATGTCTTTAAATTCTTTACTCTCTCATCCTAGGCATCTTGTTCACGGCCTGAAAATTGAGATTGAATGGGAAGCTTGCAGTTTAAACTAGAAGCACTTGTTATCTTCTGTTGGAATTTTTGGAACAGCAGTTTCACTAACTTTGAGCACAAAGGCTTGTTTTTTCTTTTATCTAATGGAAGGAAAGAGAAATTTCAGACTAGCTGCTATTTGTTTAATGCAGTATTAGGGCAGCTGGCAACACGGGCAAGGACTCTTAAGAGGGAAGTGGCTTGGTTCCTTTTCAAACAAGTGTACATTTTCCCCTTGCTTGTGCTTTGATATTCAGTTTGTAAATGGAATTATTCAAGATGCCTTTATCTGCTCTGCTGTACTGTTGATGTGTTACCTGTTTATCTCAAAAGATTAAGTTATTTTAACTTGAACAGAACAGTTCAGGTTCATTTTGTCACATGATGTTGGGAGTAGTTATACAAATCAATGAAGAAGAAAAGCTTTTCATTCTGAGAATATAGGGGAAGGTTTTAAGACACCACATGTATTCAAGACCTTAATAGTGTTAGAAGGCTCCTGAATTTTTCTCTTTTCTCTCAAGTATCTTTTTTATTTGTTTAGATTTTCTTATAAATTGTTTCTTGTTTGCTGTAGCAACTTTCTACTTAACTTGAAATACCATTTAGGAGAAACCTCACATTCTCTTGAAAAATATTTTGACTGACTTGCCCATGCTGGAGTACTCACAGGTTTCTGCTGGAATGCCATGTCTTGGGTGCCACCTATGACCAAATAAACAGGATGGTTTCTGCTTAGGAATTACTATTATGCTAAATTATTTTCTCAGGCTCTTTAATGCCGTATTTTGACCACTCAAATGATGTTCAGATATAAACACATTTGATAAGAAAATGTGTACCCTTCTCTCATATTCTCTTAAAGATGCCCCACCACCACAATATCAAAAGAATTCATTTTGCAGTAAGTAGGCATTTTAATAAATTCCACTAACACGGTGTAGGTTTATGACCTACACAAAGGAACAGAAGAGTTGATGATCTCAATTAAAACACCCAAAGCATCAGGTCCACAGTTTCCATGTCTTGCACACCAGTATTTTTGGACTGAGACTTAACAAGAGCTGCTGATGAGAACACAGTGGGAAGAAGCAGAATTCCCACCTTGTATTGTAACTGAGAAACTGCAAGGAAGTTGTCAGCTTGTGTCTGTTCTCTACCCTAATCCTCTGTTAGCTACTGCCAGCACTGGGCCTCCCAGGAAGTGCATGGCTAGTTAAAAAATATTTTATTCTCACTTCAGGCTCTTTCTGATGAAGTGGGTTTTATAATAGTGCTTCAAATTACCAGTGCTCCACCACTCCACMAGTCTTTCCTTCTGAAAAGTTTCCTTGGCAGCACCAATGTAATTAGGATCTAACAAAAATCATCTTAAATAAATAAGTAAATGGAGGGAGTGGGGTGGAGCAAAAATAACCAAAGTGTCTTTTCAGAATAAACTTTTAGTCTCAGATATTTGAATTCAATTTATCATGCAGCTGTCCCCCTTTCCAGTATGATGTGGGGTAAAGCACAAGTTGTGGTGATTTGGTAGATGCACTTGGAACAATGTAAATGTCTTATCCTTTGGATATTCTGAAAATAAAAGCAGGCAACTACTTGCTAGTTACATTGAATGCTGAATTGATTTGCTTTAGCAGGCACCACCCTATAGGGATGAATATGTTTCCCTAAAGAGGAGGAGCAGATGATGCAATTTAAATTTTTTTTAAGTTCTTCTCTTCAGCTTGTGTTTTCCTGCAAGTTTTCTTCATACACAGAGGGATTACGACTCTTCTCTCAGTTCTGTACAACAGCTTCTCCAGGAGTACATTTGTTGTTGACCTTCATCGGCACTTAGTTCCTCGGGAATTTACTCATTGCTATATGTCTTTTCTAGTTAATGGAATTAAAAGGCCTGGAAAATGAGCTAATGGCATTGTCAGAATAGGTGTATTGATAGCATAATCCTCAATTCAAACATATTCTGAATTACCAAGGAGATAATATGTCATCTTCAGCTACTCTGCATTATCTTGTCATGGTGTCTCTGGTAGGCAGGGAAGAGGTCACTGCAGTCTCTGTAAGAGCTCTGTATTTTCAGGTAGCCTAGAGAATGATCTGAGCAGTGCCAGGGAGTTTAAGACAAATATAAATTATTTTCACAGTTGTATTTGCAAAGAAATATTTAGTAGTAATAATAATTTATGTGATTAATATTAAATATTAGTTTGACTGAACAATTCCAAAGGGTTTTTTAATAGATTTAGGAAGATGTGATTTATCATTCAGCGTGCGAACAGTAGGAAAATAGGAATTTTGTGTGTGTGTGTGTGTGTGTGTGTGTGAAAACTCCATTACAATAAAGAGATCATAATGATTAAAGAGACTAACAAGTGGCTGGCCTGGCAGTTTAATAACCCAAGTCTTTCCCATATGATTTTTATCATTGACCATAGGTACTGATACTTGTGAGGTATTGAATCACATAGCTGATGAAAGGAAATATAAGAGAAAAGCTTTGTACTAGGCGGTTTACAACTTATAGGTTTAATATGTATGGCATTGTAATGTTATACATTAATACGTATTACTGTCCATATAACCAGTCAAAAGCAAATGCAAAACATTTGAGACAGAAATAAATTGATTTTAATCTGTAAAAATTGGCAGAATCACACAATCAGAATATTCTGTGTTTGAAGGGACCTGTAAGGATTATCAGAATCCAATTTCCAGCCCTGCACAGCACTGTCCCTGAGAGTCACACCACGTGCCTGAGAGCATTGTCCATACACTTCTTGAATTCTGTCAGGCTGGTGCTGTGACCACTGCCCTGGGGAGCTGTTCCAGTGCCCAACCACCCTCTGGGTGAAAAACCCTTTTCTGATATCCAAACTAAACCTCCCCTCACACCCCTTCAGACCATTCCCTCATGTCCTGTCACTTGTCACCATAGAGAGTGCCTGCCCTTCCTCTTCCCCTTGCGAGGAAGTTGTAACTACAGTGAGGTGTCCTCTCAGTCTATTCTTTCCCAGGCTGAACTGACCTCAGCCACTCCTCATATGGCTTCCCCTCAAGGCCTTTCACCAGTCTCCTTGCCCTCCTTGTCATGTTTCCTACTAACCCCTCCTGTCATGCAGATGTTTCACTCYCCTTTCTTTCCTCTTCGAGAACTCTGGATTGCTATGTGAGTTTGTTTCTGTCTTTGATTATTGGGGTCTAATGCTTGTTGTTCAAAAGTGATTGCTCTGCTCATACTCATAGAACTTTGTACTTCTGGTCATTTCCTGTCAGTAGGGTGTCAGGTCTGGACCTCTTTATCTTCCAAGATCAGAATGCATCCAGTTTATTGGAAGCAGGCAGGGTTGGATGCTGTAGCATTACAGAAATTTAAAACAGTGGTAGCTGAACATCAAACTGTAAGACACCTGCTGAGATAACACATGAAATTCTAACATTCTTTGAGAAAAGAATGAGTCCAGAGGCTGAAAGAATTGCTTGATTTGAGGGACAAACAGAACAGAATACTGAGCCACATTTATATATTTGCTCATACTATGGAATGACCTCCAGAGACATCTGGAATAGAACAAAAGCAATTGGTTTTTGCTGATATAGTTCTACAAAGTATGGCTTTCTAAAGTGGGAAGAGAATTTTTAAATTGTCAGGTGGATGTGCAATGAGCAGATGTTCTTGTTGCTGCATTTCATAAGTGGAAATTTCTTTTGAGGAAGTAATGACATTTCCATCAACAGGAAGATATACGCTTTGCTTTTCAAGTGACAGAACCATTGGAATGAAATTCATTGCTCAGTATCAGTGCTTCCACTGAAACAGTGATCCTTCTCAGATTTAGGTACAGCCCAGGCCACCAGCCATAGCAGTGGATCTCCTTATCCTACTCATCATTCTTCTCCTATTTGTGATATTTGAGCCTAGACTGAGACAGCTTTTCTCACTCTGGTGAAACTGATGGTGTTTGAATACAGTGGTTATGAAATAGGTGGGCTTTCAATGCAGGAAAAGGTGATGCAGGAAAAGGTGACTATCTTATGCTGTCACTTGCAGCCACAATACTACCTTTTTTTAAAAAAAAAAAAAAAAAAAAAAAAGAGTAATATTAAATTTCCATTATAAATTTAATTTTAGGGCAAGATGGTGAAAGGAATGGGGGGTGCCATGGACCTGGTATCCAGTGCACAGACCAAAGTGGTTGTCACCATGGAGCACTCAGCCAAGGTAAGGCTCTGCCACTTCTTTCTAAATTAGTGTTTTGTGCTGCACCAAAAAAAAAGAGAAATAAACATTAAAAAAAGATGTATTAGTTCTGCTACTTTATGAAGATTTGGTAGTTTTGCTGTTAGTTATTATGGTGGTGCAAATGAAGCCTAAGTTAATATGGTTCCTTTCCTCCTGCAAGTGAATCATTCACTATGGCAAAAAAAAATTAACTTGATGTTTAGAAGCTCAGCATATTTTTTTAGCTACTTCATGCAAATTTAATGGGGGTGGCAATTGCCAAAACTACAGTAGAAACAACTCTACTCTTTGCCTCAGAATAATTYGAAAAATGAGGTTTCCCGTGGTTAAATACTTGTTATGATGGAAAGATACTTACCTTTGRAATTGCCAGTCAAATTGATACTGACAGCTTCATAGAATACATTTTTTTGGCATGATGAAATGCAGGCTGCATCATTATGTGTTAGTGGTTAATCTAGACACTTCTTTGTGGGACAGTGATGTAGATATATGCTAWAGATATAAGTCCTCCACTAAAGGAAACAGGAAACCTTTCGTTTGAAACTTCTAACACGGGAGAAAAAAAATGTACTGAAGGAGGAAAATCTCTATATTGAATGTTTAAAAATCTACTTCTTGTTTAATTTTTGTGTTTCTGTTATTACAAATTTGTTATTATTCTGCAACAAGAATTAATTTTGTATTGCTCAAGATAATATCCCTTGTCAGAATTTTCATGATAAATTATACTCAATGTGTAAATATTAGGTTAAGTATATTAACAGTTGTGTGTTTTTAAATGACATTTGAAGAATTAGTTTTCACTTGAAAATAAAAAAAAAAGGAAAAAAATTAGTAGTTTCACAATTAGTACTAAACTGTGATCTCAAGGGGCACTTTTTAAGTAACAGGGCTGATTTTAACCTGATAGTTTTCTTGTTCGTAAGTAGAAATAAGAAAATGAATGTGTAAAGCAAATTCATCCTCATGACTTGCATCACTGTCACACAGTCTCCCAAAAACGGAAGTAATATATGCAGTTATCCCTTTGCTCAGACACATACTTCAGGTATTAACGAGATCTGAATCAATATTTATGCTAAATGTCTACTTACTATGGAATTTGGTTAAGGCTTAGAGTCCACACACAATATAATTATTCAAAACAGTTTTTCTCTTAAAAGTACTATTGCTAAAATATTTTTCCAAAATGGGTTTTGGAAGTCGTTTGCTGGGTTGTCTGTAGGAGTACTGAAATGTGTAAACAATGAAAACACAGATAGGTTCRCTGTTATGAACAGGTCAGGTGTAGAATAATTTGTTTTGGCATATATATACCTACTCTGGGCACTTCTGTGCATGATGTGCCTGGTCTGCTCTTCTGGAGAGCCAGTTATAGGTTTTCATAAAKTATTTTTTCTGCTTTTGTGGGAGGGCACTGCCAAACATTATTTTTATTTTATTCTTATTTTAAAATAGCACCTTTTTCCTCTTACTTAGTCTCTTTATGAGGTCTTCATATGGATGCTTCTTCCTTGTTCAGAGGTGAAGATGGTGAAATAGAGAAATCTAGTGTTTAGACATCAAAGACTGCTGTTACAGCTTTCAGGTGCTCTTCCTTTTTATTTTTTTTTTTAATGGACAAGTAAATATAGCACCTGTGAGACCTGTTCTGAAAGTCAGAAGCCTTTTGTTGGGGCTGTGTGCTTCTTACAGAGCTGATTTTCTATTCATGACTTTTTAATTCTTTACACTGAATATCTTCTTGAAAACTTATTGCATCTGAATCTCTGCATCGGAGGAGCAATCCTTCATCCTGCTCAAAGCCCAGGGTGCTACTGAGTGACAGAAATGTCTGCACCTACTGAGACTGTCTGTTGTGTCTGCTGACTCTTTAGTATTTAGGGATGTTTTTGTAATATTATTCTCCAAATGAATAAGAAATYCACCATCAGACATGAATGCTTCCTGTAAATCAACAGCAGTCAAGATCTGATGAATGGAAATAGAGTGAAAAATGTCGGGTATAGGCAGCACCTTCAATAGACATGTTCAACAGGTGCTGCAATAGGTATTTCTTGAGCTAGTTTTGTCTGATTTATGATCTTGTGGAGGCACTTTTAATCCTTTTCAAGCTTGGTTGGTTTTTTTTTTTTTTTTTTTTTAATAATAGCAATGGCTTGTTAAACATCAAAATAAGTTTTTACAAACAAATATGCTTAGTCCCAAACTAATCACATTTTTAATTATTAAGTTTTAATGTGTAGTGAAAACCAAAATTTTCAAAAATTTTTTTAACTAAAAAGATAGGTAAGAAAACATGAAATGAGCTTGTAGAACATTCTTCATCTTAAGAAATGCTGTTGAGGAAGGGTAACAAACAAATACACCAAACAATGAGGGAATGGAGGAGGTGGGTGCAGACTTGTCACTGCCTTATAATCAAAGAAGGAATAACTAACTGACTTTAGCTGAAAGAAGAACACTCTCCACGGCCAGCTAATGAAGTTGTGGATGATAGCAGAATGATGAAAAATCCCAAAGAATTAAGTCTATATAGAAGGAACTAAACTATTTTATGCTGTCGAGTTCATCAATGACAATTAAATACTATTGCCCAGAAGCAGTCTCTGCCTGAAAAAATCTGTGCATTAGAGCATATCAGGAACCAGGAGAGCATATCTGGAGAAGGGTATTTAAATTTTTGCTCCATATGCTTAGCTCACTGTGAGACACTTCGGAAATTGACCTTAAGTCAAATTCATTAGCTTTTCTTAATGTATTTTTTGCTGAGTTACCTCTTATTTTATAGCCATGAAGAAAAAAAAAAAAATAGGATATAAGCTTGTTATCTGACATCTAAACAGTCCCTGTGCATCTGTGCCTAATTTGCTAAATACTGCCTGAGAGAATTAGAAGTCAAGTTCTTGCCCCCTATACCATCAGTGACATGTTTTGCAAAACACAGTGAAGTAAAGGCTGGTAATTGTTCCATGTTGTGAAATGAGTTCTCTTCACTATTCAGAAAAACAGAATGGAGATGAGTTTGAAGCGGTTGATGTGGGCATGACTGAAACATGGAAAACTGAATTGAAAGGTCCTTTCTCATACTGTGAAAAAGTCTGATTTTAATATGTTGTGGAAGGCTAAGGACATTTTTGTTCTTCAACCACAGAACTTCTTATTTAAAGCAGACTGGAACATCTAAGGTTTTATGTATCTACACAATAGTCTTTTCCTTTATCTGAACAAATCCTGAATAAATCTGAATAAATTCAGATGTTAAAAATCATGCAGTTCCATTTAAATTGCACATCTTACAGTGCCCTCCTGGATATCTTCCAAAAGTCACAGAATCATTTAGGTTGAAAAAGGCCTCTAAGATCGTCGAGTCCAACCTCTGAACAGAGCAGGAAATGCATTTCATCTTTAAGGCCAACTGRTAATACAATAATCCTCAGCTCAAGTGTTAAGGAGCTCAAATATATCAGTTCTCAGGGTCACAGGAGCCATTTGATCTGTCACCTCTGCAAGTCCATGTCTTTCAATCTCAATTAGATACCAAGAAGAAACACTTCATTTCAAAGGTCTGAAAAGTATATCTGATATGTTACTGAAGATATTACAAATAGCACAGATTAATCTTGGCTCTTAGGCAAATTGCACGAGGATGTTCTCAACAATATAAGTCAATCAACTGAAAGTAAACATAATGAAGAAATAGTTCCTCACAGAGAAAGATAAACTCAAAGGCACATGGACTGCTCCTTTTTTGTCACTCAAAGTGGCTTGCAAGATAGGTCCTAAGTTCATTTTAAATCTTAAAGTAAACTCATGGTTCCAATTATTTTTGGTATAGCATTCACATGGTTAAATGAGACATGTTATTCTCTGAGAGTTTTAAATGCATAACTCTAAACTGATAATTAGACAAAAAATTAAAAGCATGGGGTAATGGGAGAAGTGTGTACTTAATGCTATCTCTGTTAAACACTTACAAGCACTGACCAAGAAATGTAGTGATCTATCTGCCTTATATCCATTCAGAGCTCTTATTAATTTAGTATGATCTAGAGCCATTTGTAAACTCTTACTTTAAAAAAAAAATTAAGAGAAAAAAAAGGAAAAGTAAAAAAGAAGACAAGGACTTTCCCAGACACACAGTGGGAACAGGAATTCAAGGTGGGTAAATAAACTGGATTTACTATTTTCAGAGCATGACTGTGCACTTGAACKCTGGGGATTCTTCTGTGTATGGCTGATCCTGCATATATAGTTTGTGATAAAGGATAAGATAGGGAAATACATTGTCATAATGTTGTTCCCTAATTTTTATCCTTCATGTGTCATCAGTGAGGTTCCATGTATCTCTTGCCCTCACACTGTGGCAGGAAGGGCAGATTATTAAGCAGCAGTGTGTAGAATTTCTAAACTCAGGAGTTCCATCAGTGATACAGTAAGATTCTTACTACTCTGCCACAGAAGTGAATTCAAAGYGTGCTCTGAGCACATTGAATGTTTCAGTATCACTGAATGGCTACATCTGTGATTTTCAKGTACATATTTGAGCTTTCTAAAAACTGTTGTTTGTATGTTGTTAAACACAGGGCAATGTCCATAAAATCTTGGAAAAATGCAGTTTGCCACTTACTGGGAAACAGTGTGTTGACCGCATCATTACAGAGAAGGTAAAGTGCTTTTCTTGACTCCTTGTTAATGATTCCCTCCACTATCCGTAATAGAAGTAGAAAAGCTTAGTGAAAATTAAGAATATATTGGGTAACTGTTGCCACTTTTGCCTGTTGCCATTGTTACACTGTTGCCAAGAGTAAACATGGCCTTGGAGTTCAGGTCCAGAGATCCTGGGACTCATATTTTTCCTTTTAAATCTTTCACATCTACCAGACTGAACTGTATCCTTAGATGCCTTCAGAACAAAAATGCCACATATGACTGGCATGAAAATTGTGTATCTCCTTATTTATCCTGACATATTTCTGAAAATTTGCTATGAGATTCAAATTTTCAAATACAGCTGTAATCAAGCTTTGGAGGCAAAGGGGCATGTTTGTTTGGTTTTGGTCAAGGTTTTTTGTTCATTTTTGTCTTTTTGTGTTTATTTTTCTTTTTTCCCCAGCGGAACACATATAAGTTGGACAATTGGCATATTTTTTTCGTGTATACTACATACTGTTTTAGAGAAACCTGTGTCTGCAGCAGAGCTTTAGTTCTTTTGCCCTTACTTGATTAAATTTGTGAAGCAATTTATTCCCCAGTGGAAGTACATGTGAGCATCTGATACTGCTGCTGCTCAAAGTACCTTAGTGGATCTTTTCAGCAAATGATAACAGACTTAAGGTTTTTGCTGTAACCATACTCCTTTTATTATCAGTGTTTACATTTTTAAGGACTTAGAGTAGTCCCTCTGTGAGCCATGTCTCATGCCAAGTGGAATGCATCAAAGGTGCTGRTGTAGAATTTACTTTGTCATGGTAGTATATATTGCTACATTTAAAGGATTTTTCTTCACAAAGTAAGGGAAAATATTTTAAAATGTAGAACTTTTTTCTTTTTTTTTAATTAGCCTTTTACTAACTGGCCACATACAAATGTCAGTTACAAAGAAAAGGAGAGGGAGCAAAGACTAATAGAATCAAGCAGAAATTTCTCTAACATTCATAAGTTACCAGATCTTGTGACTTTATTAGGAAATTACACACATGTACAACAACATTTAGATAGTGTTGCAAGTTTTGTTTTCATACTAGCATCCTGGTGTGTATGCTCCTTATGCCCAGCTTCTTTTTTGAGACTTAGAGAAGCTGTCCTTTTTCAGTGCCATAAAGCAGTTTCATGTGCCCAGAGGACAACTAGACTTTAGTACCCTTCTGTGATGAACTTAAGACTTCACTTTCGTTTCAAGTTCAAGCTCCACTGGTCTTTTGCTAYTGAACTTTTATTTTTAAGGAAAATTACTTTAGACCTTACAGTTTCCCTGGCAACTGGCTTGCAACCTGTGTATCTCCCTCTGGTAGGCACTATTAAAGTGTGCATTGTTTTACAGGTGTTTCTATTTGATGCACTTGTAAGTCTCAGAAGTGGAGTGCATATCTTATGAATGACATCAGACAGAGCAGCCTTTGCTCTATTAGCCTCCTCCTTTCAGGCTTTCTTTTAAAAATACTGCAAGAAATCTTGTCTTTCATTGTTAGCTTYTAAAAATTCTAGCATTTCCATTGGGTGTGCAACAGCCATTGGAGAAATTTATAATGTGACAAAGACAATCTCTCTAATGGCTCTAAGAAGGAAATAAAAGAATGAGGGAGACATTCTCTTCCCCTSTTTCTTTTGTGTTCTGTTGGTGGATGTTGTCATGCAGCAAGGAATATCTCGGCCCTTTCCTTTGAACTTCCCATTCGCTCCCCATTAAAGCAATGGGCATGGTCCTCAATTCCTGCAGTGATAGTCAGTTGTACTTTTCCCCCACAAAGCTAACACATATAGCATTCTAGATGCTTTACAAATAAATGTAGCAGAAATCTTTATTGGTCATTTATGAAAGTCAAAAGTAGCATCTTTTTTACTGAAGGAATGGCATCTACTTTAGCAAGCCATTTTGAACATTACTGCATTTACATCCTCATTTTCTCCTTTAATAACAAAAAAATGATTATGTGCTTTTTGAACTTAATAGGCAGTGTTTGATGTGGACAAGAAGAAGGGATTGACTCTCATAGAAATCTGGGAAGGACTGACAGTGGATGATATCAAGAAAAGCACTGGCTGTGACTTCGCAGTAAGTAATTTTACAAAGCAGTATAGCTAATCTGGAGACATAGCAAATATTCTCCACAAATGCTTATCACATGAAGACTTAAAGTATATTTTGTCTTTATAGGTGAGGGCTGAATAGGYTACCTGTGGGATTTAGAATGAAAAATAATTTGGAGCTTATATAGTGTGATGATGTCTAAAGCATCAGAAGCCAGGAAAATCAGGAGAGATGGAGAAATGACTAAGAGTAAAAGGGCAAGTGGAAAGGAAACTTCTATGCTTTGAAGAGGGGGACTGATTCATCTCTGAGAGGTGGATAAATACTTTTTTTCTACTGTATAAGTTAGTTTACCTAACTCTCTGTAGCTAATTTTCCATGCTATCATTAGATGGAGTTGTGAATCTTTTTGACAGGACTGACTACTGTTGTCCGTTCTGTGTTAGTAGTGCCAATCAGTGAACTGCACAAGACTGCATTGTACAAATGGAATTTAGGCTCTGCATCAATCCAGAAAGCCCCTGCCTTTTGAAATTCACATTCATTCTTAAGTCTAACTTAATGCAAATGCAGCACTGGCTTATTAATGGGAAGCTGTAACRCTCTGGAGTGTAACTGCATGCCCGTGTGGCTCATAGTATAATTTCTTCATGATCTGTCCCTACATGAACATTATAAAATTTTTTCTTCTGTTTTTTGGAGCAGTTCAGTTTTCCTTTGGCAAGGACAGCGAGTCTGACAGTGTACAAATTGTGCTGTAAAAATAGCTGAGGAATATTTAGTAGCAAAGTAAAATGCTCCTCCTTTCAGGGTTTCTCGTCTTGACTATGACAAATAATTGACAGACTGCAGAGCATTTAGTGTGTGCAAGAGTTTTTTATTAAGGCTTTGAGAATACTCTTGGTAGTAAGGAAAACTTCCTGAGCAATGAACCTGTGAATTTGCATTTATTTCCTGTGTCCATAAGAGAGGATTTCTGATAACTAAATATGATTGTGTATGATTCTCCTTTGTTATTTTAAAGATCTGTTCACTGCTGAAAATACCTTTAATTACCTGAGAAAAAAATGTTGGATTAAAGACTAATGGCCTGCAGAGTACTGGAAGTTGCTACAAAATCACTTTGCTAGGCTACTAATTTTCCATGTAAGGGAAAATTTCCATTTTAGGGAAGCCATTATTTTTTAATTTAAAATGGAATCAACCTTCCATATATAGCAATTCTGTGTGGAAATGAAATTATTTAGTCAGCTTCTGACTTTGACCTAGGAAAAAATCATCAATTTTTAAAACCTTGATCATGTCAGTACTTCTTTTCCCTGGGTTGATCCACCTGTCAAGCAGCTAGCATCCAGAATTAAAACTTAAAAATAAACTTTGTAGGTTTGTAGCTATTGCAGTCAGTCACTTTGGTTCTTTTTGTATATTCTGTTCTTTTGTATTTAATTTGGGCAGAAACTTCATGATGAATTTGAAGGTACCAGGTTTAGTAAACATTTAAGTAGATGTAAACAATGGGAAAGGACTTTGTTTTCAGAAGACAGGACTCCTTACTTGTTTCAAACCTGCTTGTTTGAAAGGATCTGGTGGTTTTTTGGTTGAGATGATACATATTCAACATGCAATAGATATATATTCAATTAAGTATGTGTTTCCCAAAGTAAAGGCCAGCAGCCTGTGCTCAAGGTGGTGAAAGCAGAAGCAAACAAAAAGTTCAGAGAAAGAAGTGACAAGATTAAAATGATGGGCTATGAGATTAAGCTTTGCAAGAGGCATAATAGGGCAAGACAATTGGGTCCAAAAGAAAGATTAACACCACCTGCTGTTCCTTGGTGCTTTCTTGGAAATATTACAAAGGAGTGGTATAAATTTCAAATCTTTTGTGTAGCCTGAAGTTAGCAGTTGATGAGAAGTATTGGAACAATGCACTATCTGGGTCCCTAGGATACAGCTCTCTAGGACTGGGGACACTACACAGGCACCTACAGTTTCCTTCTCCAGAAGGCAAACTTCAGCACAGTCTGCTTTGTTTGGCTGCCACAGTCATGCATGAAATCACAAGCTGCACTAAAGGAGCTGTGGGCATGAAAAATGTAGATGCATCTTGGTTTATGCATTTACATGTTCTTACCTTGAAAGCAGTGGCTTGCATAAATGCTTGCAGAGCAATGCTTGTTTGCAAAGTGTGCTCATTTCCTTCCTTCCTTCCTTCCTTCCTTCCTTCCTTCCTTCCTTCCTTCCTTCCTTCCTTCCTTCCTTCCTTCCTTCCTTCCTTCCTTCCTTCCTTC
>NW_026623273.1:2791877-2862735 GCF_030028575.1 Malurus melanocephalus | reverse complement strand
CTTCCTTCCTTCCTTCCTTCCTTCCTTCCTTCCTTCCTTCCTTCCTTCCTTCCTTCCTTCCTTCCTTTTTCCCTTTTCTTTCTTTTCTTTCTCCCTCTCTCTTTCTCTCTTTCTTCCTTTTTTCCCTCCCTGTCCTGTAAAGACTGGGCCCAGTGTCCCAATCCTCCTGTCACTGAAATCCTTACCAAATCTTCTGTTGAAATCTTTGACAGCAGGACTGGGTCACTGTTGTGTAATACTGGATCCATGATGGCCTGGATTTGATATATAGCAAACAACTACAGGTCCTTTGCTTAGTTTTGAATTTCAGAAAATGTGAGTATGGTGATAGGCATTTTTTCAGACTGCAGCATCCTTGATCCTTTTTTTTTCACATTTCAGAATTCTGCCTCAGGCTTTCTTGCAAGAGTAACAGTTGTGTTTGTGATTATTTATGTTCACTGAATGAGACATCTTGGGTTTATTTATATTGGTGACAGGCACTTTAGTGATATTGTATTGCCACAGYAAAAGCAGAATTATATATTTTTCTAGTTTGAAACAGAACTAATCAGGGGGAAATGAGGAGCTGACCCCTTTTTCCAGCAGCTTTTTTTTCAATAGATGCAGTGTATGGTCTGAACTAAAACAAATACCTCTCTAGGTGGACTAGAAATGAGATTCTGAGGGATGGCTGTATCTTTACATGCAACTGCCTCATCTCATGTAGACTACTCCTGTTTGGAGAGGAGAACTTCATAATCTGTATGGCCGTATTTGAGACATATTTGACTATAAAATTCTATTTCACAGTCTGCTTACTTACTTAGAAAAACATTTCATAAAAAACATTTGCAACAACAAAATGTCAAAGAAAACATGATTTGGAGTCAACAATCTTAATTATAGACTGGCATCATATAAAAAAATAAAGAATTCGCCCTCAATGTTACTGCTTTGAAGACAAAATGTTGGCTTATCTTGCATGCTTAAATAAGACTTGCTGTAGCCTAGCAYATAGATCACCTTGGCAGGCAATGTGTTTGGGCTTGTATTGCCACATAGCATTGATGAGACTGTGAAAGAACGTACCTTTGCAGATGTATTTAATTATAAAATAATCAGGATAAGTCACAAATCCCCACCATGACCCTTTCCCCCCTTTAATCTTAAAGCCTGTTCTTTCAAAATGTTCTTAAAAGGTAACATGGAGTATAGGAAAAGCATGTGCCAAGGCTGGTGTTTGTTTTAAAAGAAGTTGTGTCTGCAAGTTCATTGAGTTCAAAATGATACAGGATATAGATTTTGTTTTCTGGAATTACATTTTCCTTTGAGGAACATTTTCTTTTGAGGCTGTTGCAAGATAGATTTGATTTTTAAATGTTGCAGGTTTTTTYTCTGATCCATCATCCCTGCTGCAAAAATCACATTAGGAAGAGATTTTTGTATCATATATACATATATATTTGAGGTTAGAATCTTGATTTGCATTTATCTGAAATGTAAAAATAAGTGTTAATAAAAGATAAACAACTTCTATTAATTTAACAAATACACTAACTTTTTTTATGAGGGACTCATTTTAAATTTTTGAGCAATAACTTSCTGTTGCATACTTGTTGAGGTCAATAGAAATTATCAGGGTTCAGCATCATTCAGAATCTGGCCCTGGCGGGGGGAGGAACGCTTGCTACATAAAAATTCAATCAAACAAGCATGGGGCTGTTTGTGTAGCTGAAAAGGGTACTTRGCATTTGGGAATCAAAGATTCAACAGTCTTGTACTGCAGCAAGCCCCTGAGCCTCTGTATCTTCTTACCAGTTGAGAGGCCACGTTCTGGGCTGCAGACTCCTCCCAGAACATCTACCTTCCAATGTTAGCAAAGTATGTGATGCTTCCAAGATAAGACGTTCTTAAGTGAAATAATATTAACAACGTGTTTCTTAGGGGGTGATGTAAGAAAGCAGCCACTCAGAAGCTGTGCACTGTGAATTTGGTCTGCACTGAGCCCCTTCAGCCCTTACCAAAAGCTGTGCTCTTAGAGCAGGTTGATATTGGGTTGACTGTCTCTACTGGGATTTAAAGCAGAGGACTCAGGATGCCTTCTGCATTTCACATTTGATTACTCCTCATTCTCCAAGCACAAACCATCCCTTTTGTTACACTGACATTTTTCTGCTTATTTAATCACATTTTATTTAGAGCGAAAGTTGCATTTGGGTCCAGTTCTGAGTAATGCTGGGCTCTCACCACCTCCATTATCTTGAGCAGGCATTATCAAACTCGTGGGCAACAGACCCTTCTGAAGTGGATAGTGGCAAACACAAATGAGAGCTGTTAGCATCAGGTGTGCAGACATCATATTTAATGTAATATCCTCATCAAATGTAAAATGCTTAATGTTTTGGTGGTACTGAAATCTACAACATCAGAAAAAAAACCCCAGTAATCTCTCCAGTAATTGCCTTTGTCATTGTTTGCAGAATACAGATTTTAGTGGTTCTATCTTCACCCTCCAGTGTTTGCCTTTACTGCAATGGAACCATCCCTGGCTGTGGCAGAAATAGGCCCAGATAAAGTGAGGCACATAGTAGTTTGGACTCTGAAATGTTGAAACATTTCTGGAACTAATCCAGGAAGGCTGATGCATTGTACCTATTACATCTATTTATTATCCTAGTTCACACACAGCTTTGAAAAAATCAATGAATGGTTGCCATCCGCTGAAAATATTTAATTAGCATTTGATACAATAAACACATTCTTCATGAACTAAGTTTTCCTCAGTGGCTATTCTCATGAGGTTGTAAATGATGATACACAGTGGCTGCACGAAAGATCACACAGAAATCTAAGTGGTATGAAAAATACAGYCCCGTACCTCTAAAAGAAAGAGGCTTTAAATCTTGAGAAGGCACTTAGACAATATTTTTTCATGAGTTAGCTCCTTGAGTACTGTTAACTGAAAAAGTTGGGTTAAAAAGACGGGTTGAGGAGGAAGGAGGATTCAGTAGGTGATTCTTCCATCGGGCACATTAATCRAGTAGGAGCCGGATTATCCATGGAACTGTTTTTCATCCTGAAAACGTAAGAGCACGTGAGTTATTTCTGATGCTCATGCTGGGGCATCTCTTTAAATTGGGCTGGAAACAGGAGATAATTAAAGAGGCTTGGATCTTCTGTGGAGATCTATTCCTCAGGGGTTTTGTGTAGACCTTCAATGAGAGTTCAAGCAAATGTTAACCACTGCTACTCTACGAAGTCTTCTCTGCATTGTTCCTATTTGCATCTTCTTTCCTTATCTAGCTTCCTATTTAGGTGCACTGTGTTTTATTTTTGGTCTGCTGTACGTCTTGTAATATCACTAACTGAATTTTGTGAATTTTTGTGTCTTGTAATATCACTAACTGAACTTGTATGTAGTTAAAACAACAGAATATATAAATGTGTCCTAACACAAAAATTAATGTGAATAGAAAAAGGCAAATTTTTTTAAAGCAAAATTAGAATTATTAAACTATATAATAATTAAATAAATAAAATTGAATGTGAATGGAGGAAGGATATTTTAATAACAGGAAATATAAATTTTATAATGTATTACACCATCATCAAACACATAATCTCATCAAACATATCCATATACAATAGTTGCAGAATGTTTATCATATATGTATAGCCTTGATTGTATATCCCCTGCTAACAGGCATGTTCCAAAACTCAGCTGACTATTTCTGCACAGAAGACTGTGCAAGGGACAAGTACAGGTCCATTTGCCCAAGTTTAATATGCTTGCATTCTTACCAATAACCTATCTCAAAATAAATGAAGCTGGGAGTCTGGGTACTAGCACCACACATACCTTGTACTCTTGCATCAGAAAATTTAGTTGTGGTAGTGTATATCKCTGACATCCTGCAAATATGGCAGTTTAAATAAGGACAGTGTCTCTAGTCTTCAGTGGTACAATAGTTGATACAAGTGGGTTGTACTGCCAGGTCTTACCTGTGTGACAACTGTTCTGGTTTTTATTTCTTCCTTTTTTTTTTGCCAGGTTTCGCCAAAACTTATACCAATGAGGCAGATTTAAATGTGAAATACAGACTGGGCTAACTCACAAGAACGCTTATTTCCACATGGAAGAAATTGATGACTGTCTTGCAATTTTACTTTTTTTTTNTTTTTTTTTTTTTTTTTTTTTTAAAGGGCTTTGTAAGTAGTTTCTGGATAGTTAAACTCAGGCTGTGACTATAAGTCTAAAATTGTATTCTGCTTTCATAACATTACCAATTTTAATGGAATGGTGAATATATTCTCGAAGTTTTGAATCATGTTATAGTAAAATGTTAATGATCATTGTAAAAAAGAAAAAGAAAATGCCTTGTAGTTTCTCTGCCAAATACTAGGTTTTTTTTTACACAGAATTAGAAAACAACTGTGCAAASTTATGATTGCCTCTGTGTTTCCTGATACATGTAGCTCTGGAACTACAGCACTTATCATGTCCATTCTCCTGTAAAGGTGTGGGTTTTTCTTTTCTGGAGTGGTTTATAACAAATATATGTATCTGTAGAGAGACATTGGGAATATGGACTTTGCTTCTCCTGAACCTTTTCATCACTCTGTAACAAAATTGTTTAAACCAGTGGTAATAATTGGGACCTAAATGCATCTGCTGTGTCTGTGGTGTGTTTCTGTTGGCATTAAGAGGCCTACACCTCCCAAAGTCCAACAGTAACCCTTTATATTTCAATAATACAAACTAGAAAGTGGCTAGAGTGAAGGAGAAAGATTAAAAAGTGTCCGTCCTCATGCAGACAATTAGTAGCTGCACAATTTCCCACATGAACTGCTCTCATTCCCCAGATATAATAATTCTCCCCAGCTCCCAGTTAAAGGCAAGTGAATATTGTTTCTGGAGTCACATCCGTCCTTCCAGTGTTGAGAGAAACAGGRGAAGAGAAGGTTGTGGACACCGTGAAGATTCTTCTAGAGGGAGTACAGATGGTTAAGGGTAAAGCAATAGGTTTGCACCACTTGTCAATCAAGGCATCAGCAAAAGAAAAGAGTTTGGAATCCAATTTCATAACTAGAATGAACGCCTTGAGACAATCAAAATGAAAAGACATTATCTCAGAGTCATTTTAATGAAGATCCTCTTTTCCCTGTTAATTTTAAAATCATTTCAATATTTTGTTACTTTTGCAAATAGTTAATAGAACAGCATTGGATCTCACAGACCAARTACAGTAAGTCTTTATCATACAGAGCATGAATTGACTGGAAATCGACATTTACTAAAATAGTGTTCTTTCCAATATAATGGTTTCTGTCATTTCTGTCATTTGTGTAAATAGGAGCATGTAAAACACTTTAGTTAAAATAATTCCTGACATAGTGTTTTGACATCAGGACTGGAGCATATGAAGTGACTGAAAAACAAGTAAAATGTAGATGCACAAGAAAAAGTGTGCAGAATGCCTATCACACTTGTAAAAAGCATGTTAAGCCCATTATATAGAAAAGCATTCTAGTACTAAGAGAATAAGACATTCACYATATGTATGTTGTGGAAGGAATGTAATACATTTCTTGGGGAACCAGATAGAAAAATTGTGCAATATTTAGCTCTTGTACTAGCCTTTGTTCTAAGTTTTTCCATTCTAAAATAAGAAATGCTTCACTTCATGGAACAGTTACAAAACTTGTCTTGATACACACATAGGTTTTACAGCAGTAAAACTGCTTTGATTRGAGGTATTATTTTGTACAGTTACATTTACCCTAAACAATTCTTTGGTATTTTCTTGTCAATACCATAACAGGCTATCCTTCGCACCAGAAAGAAATAAACAAAATGCCTTTGTGAACGCCATTATGCCAGTATAATTCCCATAATACTGAGCTGTGACTTGAACTCAGTGGTTTCTAATTCCATTTCATAGCCTGAATGGGTAGGCAAGACCTCCTGATGCTGAGCCCATGGGAAGGGAATGTGTTGTACGAAGACCAATGCTGATTTCACAATTAATGTATACAAGTGATTTGTTTGATAGGTAATTTGCACTGCAGACTTGAAACTACATTTATCATAGTGCTACAACTAACAGCATGCTAGTTTTCATGTTTCCTCTATTTAGGCTATTTAGGTGTACTCCCTGTGTTACTCACTCATTTCAAACAAGTTAAGTTTTGCCATTTTTATTGTTGTGGAGCTGGACTGAAGTTCTGCTCACAGAGGTTTAGCAGATTAAAAATCTGTATATACTAAAACCACAGAATTTTAGCTCACTGTAAACAGTTTCACTTTGGGATAGAGCAGTCCCAAGGCCTCTTCCTTAATCCATGAAGACACTTCAGTGACAGYTCTGACCCTTGTGGTGCTGTACACAACAAAAGGTGTCTGTCTTTTCCTTCGGGGCCGAGATGGGTGAAGAACTACTCTGAGGGAATGGGTGTAGTCCCTGAACGTGTTTTGCTCATCTTTACTCAAAGCTCTCATAAAGAGTACCCAAAATGGATGTTGTGGTTAGGGGAGGATTATAAAAACTATTATACAGGGGAAGGCAGTTACTATTAACTTATCCAGAGGAAAAAAAACCCACAAAAAAAAAACCCCAAAAGACCAAAGAACACAAACATTTAAATAGAAGGGCAAGTCTTAAATCTTTAAATGAAAGTACTGATCTATTGGAATTACCTATGCTACATTATTTGTAGGACTGATAATTACAGTGAACATTTACATATCTGTTAAGTACAGTAGGAGTGTCTGAGGGTAGGATCAGGTGTACGCTGCTTCTGCCATAGAACTTCGCTTTGCTGGCACACGCACAGAAGCCATTGTTGTCATTAACACATGGCTATAAACAGACTAATGACCTGGTAATGTCTGGGAGTTTAGCACCTTGGTTTCTGAATCAAAGAGTTAGGAGCCAAGAACTCCTGATTTCCAGCTTTTCTGGTTCTCCACTTACTGCCTTGTGGAAAGTCAGTTGTGTTCTCTGCCTTGTCTCCTGTTGCTGGAAAAGGGGATGTTTTTCCGCCTACCTCACAGGGATGTTGTGAGGAGCAAGAAGCTAAGGTTTGTGCACGAGGTTATTTGTTTCTCTTCCACTTGATCAGGTGTGAAAGAGTACTTGAAGGCTGTCATATGTGCTGTACATTTGAGTTGTGTCTTATCTGTGTCAGTGTTAATGCAAGAGAGCAAAGTACATGGTGCTGAAAACTGGGGATAAAAGGAGAACAGGCTCTCTCCATATACAGCAATGATGCTGTAGCAACAGGAGTCAAGATACATAGTCACACATGAATTTTTTATCTTGAGGACAATAGTTTGTGGTAAAATATTGGTATTGTTATGAAAATGTCATGAGTCCGCACAAGCTAATTGCAACGTGCTTTGAATCCACTTTTAAAATGAATTTGTTAAGCTGGAATAAAAATTAAAGCACTCCTAAGTATTTCCCTCTCTGTGGACACAAGTGTGGTTCATAGGTAAGGTATACTCTGAGCAATAGTTGCAATAGTTAGTATTGCAGGGATGAAGGTTGATTGGGACTGAAATCATTCCCTGCTTGACAGCACTTCACAAGACAAGGACAGCTGACACTCTTTGTCCTGAAGAAGATGATGATTCCACTATATTATTCTATTGGACTTCACTTTATACTTTATTGGGTTTTTGTCCCTGAAAAAAGAAAAAAATACAGAAAATGTAGTTGTACTGTAAACTCTGCAAACTAAACATCAAAGTCCTATGTATTTGCAAAACAATCAATAAAGATTTAAAATCTCAGGTTCTGTCTATTGTTACCATTTTTTGTGGTGTTCTGTACTGATTTTAGGAGGAGTAAAAGTTTAGCTCGTGTTCACACCAGTATGTCACACTTCAGCACACAGCGAAACCTCAAGGTCTTGTCTGAATGTGGATGGGTTTGATAAACAGAAATAATGAAGCTCGAAAATCAGATAACAGCTGGATTCTACATGTTCTCTCTTCTCACTGATGTCTCTGTTGGGTCAATCTCAAATATAATTATCACATTCATTTTCAAAATGACTTGTTTTTCAATCAAGTTAAATAATGGACTGCATATGTAGTCCTTAGAGAAGTGATTTTTTACCTTTTGATTAAAACTGCTGTAGAACTGATCATATTTGAGATGTTAATCATCGATGTTAGCGTGTGGCTGCACTCTGAAAATTGTACTAGATGACACATGAAGACAAATTCCATTAACCACCTACTGAATGATRAAGTAGATGATTGCAAACGGGATGAAAATGTCTGTGTGTAGTGGGGTCATCCTTCCATACCTGTCATAAGGTCATGCGTAAATGTGTCATAGAATCATTTTCTCTTCAGTATCATCAGAAAGCAGGTTGATAAATGTGAAGAAAAATGTTTAGAGTCATTAAAAAAAAAAACCCTGATATTTTGCTCTGAAATGAAACTCTTCAGTAATTTATATGCGTGGTCAAAAGCCAACACCCCTGTGAAGGGGGCTACAAGGTAAGTGCCAAAACCACTGAGATAATACACCAGTCTTGCAGCTTTGAAATTGACTCATAGAAATGCAGAAGGTTACATTTTTCTCTGAGGAGAATATTGGTTACAGGCATATCAGGGAAGTTTTGTAATACCTTGTCTATCTTCTGTTGCTGCGTGTTGTGCTTGGGTTTGGGCTTGGGTAAAGTTAATTTTCTTCCCAGTAGATGGTGTTGGGGCTGTGATTTGCATTTTTGCATTTTTGCTGATATTGAAAACATGGGGATGTCTCCCTTATCCTGAGAAGTACTTGCACAGAGCCAAGTTCTTTTCTGCTCTTCATCCCACCCCACCGATGAGGAGGCTGGGGATCACAGGAGCTGGGAGGGACTCGGTCAGGACATCACTTCTTGGCTGTACCGCAGTACTCTGAGCCCCTCTTTTGCACATATCCATCCGCTACTGCCCACCAGGGATGAGTTCTTAACATACTTACACCATGGTGTTTGGCAGCTTTAAATGAAAGAATTTCAGAGAACACCAAAATGGGGAAGGAATTAATTTTCTGAATGTATTTACATAACATCATGTCTTGGTTTGAAAGACAGATGTCTGGCAAGGATGGCAGGAACCTCCTGTGGAAACAGAGAACATGACCCCCTTCTGTCCGAATTATTATAACATTGAAATGAAGGTGCTTTCAGGCAAAGGTATGGGAAAAGGAGTAACAGTTCTTTACTATTATGTATAACAAGACAAACGAACAACAACGGCAGCACCAACAAACCACAAACGCAGTGACACCGTCCGGGCTGTCCCCTGCCCTCCCCTGTGCTGCAGTTCCGCTCACGGCCGGCAGGGGCGCTGCTGGCTCGGGGCGGGGCGGGGGCGGTGATTCCTCCGCGCCGGCAGGGGGCGCTGTGGCGCGGGCTCAGCCGCGTGTCTCCCTCACGCGGTCATGGCGGGCTGGGTGGCGGCACCGGCGGCAGAGCAAGAGGCAGCAGAAACTCTGCAGCTGCGGCAGGAGCCGCGGTGTGTCCCCGCAGGCATGGGGTGTTTGATTGCAGTGTAAGAAAAGCCCCGAGCAGTAGCAGAAAAACGGTGGGGGCTGAGCGGGGAAGCTTTCCCCTGGTCCGGCCACGAATGGTCCCTGGTTCAGGCCGTGCTGAGGCGGGGCGGCTCCCAGCACAGGACASGGTACTCCTGGTCCCAGCTCCCACTGTGGCACGCACTGGCTCTGGGCTCCCAAAGAGTGAAGAGGCAGAGAARACAGCCAGTAAAACCAGTCACAGTGCGGAAGGAAAATAAACAAAAAGAAACAGGCACTGCCAGAGAGGATGTGCTGCATATCCACCTCAATCGCCCACCCWGCAGGAAAGAGAGAAGCTGCCCCTTGCCCACCCCCTGCTCTCACAGTAAATCTCAGGCTGCCTTTCAACCATTGCTCTATTCCAGGAGCCCGGGGTTGACAGTGATTGTCCCAGACACAAAACAAGAACGAAAAGTTATAAAAAAACTCCAAACACAAAAATACACMTGGTATGTGATAAAAGAACATCCTCAAGACACATCTGATTTTGAGGCTCCGGCAAAGGTAAAAGCTATTTTGTTTTTGTTATGAAAACTTGCTGTACCTGGTTCACATGTTTATATACATATTTGGAAGACTTAAAGGCACTGGAGAAGTCCTTGCCCTCAAGGCAAYTTGGTTCTCCATCTGCTTCCCATAATACTTTGGTTTTATTTATTGGTGTTTTATTGCCGTAATGGCTTGCAAAAGGAAGCAGGACATTACTTTTTTGTGGGAGCAGAAGAGTCTAAAACTAGAATTTTTATTTCCATGTTCTTAAAACTGTCCCCTGAGCATGTAATCCAGAGAAAAACTGTTTAATTTGTGTAAAGCGTTGATGGATGACTAAACTGCAGCTGCTGCAATGCTTTTGGGCATTGGCCCTGCTGCTATTGCACAGGTGAGAGATGCTGCCTTCGGTGCAGTGCAGATGGTCATGCTTGTGTCAAACCTGTGCCTGTGTGATGTTCACAAGCTGGTGTCCCCCCACCTGGCTGATGAAGGGTCTCACCATSTATATAGGTTTGTGGTGTTTTCAACGGAAGTGGTGCAGCCCCAACTCCTGTGGAAAATTGTGATGTTTCTTTCCCTGTGTTAACTCAGCAGGGAGAGTTTTGTGAAGGTTCAGCTCCTAATCCTGTCCAGGAAGATTCAAAGCACATCTTGCTTGTCCCGGGGAAACACCTAAACAGCCACGCTGTTCAGTGAGCTGGGTGAGTGAGCTGCTTTAGGRAATAATATCTTACTTTGCAGAAAGGATGGCAAAAGCCACAAGGCTGTACATAAAGTCAAGAAGGAGCAGAAGATGCTCATCTAGTGTGCAAGTAATGTGCCCAGCAGCGGCAAAGCCTGAATTATCCTCAAAGAATGGCTCTTCTTTTATTGGCTTTCAAATGTGTGAGCAACTCACATCCCCTGTTTTCTGGCTCTCCCGTGTGTAGGCACCTTTCTGCATTAACTGGGGTTAATGGGTTTCAGGGCAAGAACAGAACAAAACCGAAGTCTCTTACAGAACTGGGAGGTCAAGCAATGTAGTGCTRTAKCACCTCAGCACAGTACAGAGAGGARCTTCATCTTTTAGGATCGGATTTCCAAATGAGTCAAAATCGTTTTTAGGTGCCCATGCCTTWTATTGTTTGAATAAATTCCTAAATATTCTCTTTGGTTCTGTCACTGGAAAATACATAATACATGGGTAGAAAAGAGAACTGGAAACTTCTGTAAATTCAGGGCAAACCTGTTTCAAGGAGAGCAAAAACTGCAGCCAGGAGGAAAATTAGTTTGCATAAACTTAACAAAAGCAACATGAAAAGCAAACTTACATGTTACCCCAAAAAACAAAGGCAAGCCACAGAAGCAACACCTTGGTGCCACTTTAAAAAGTATATTTTAATTTAAGACAAATTCAATCTCATCTCTTTAAGCAGCAACTTAATAAAGACTGTGATTTTAATCTGATGACTATATCCTGCAAAGTCATGTTTCCCCCACCTCTTTGGAAAATTTGGCTGTATGATCAATTCATATTTACAGCCAGATTTGTCCAGAAACAAGGCAAGCTCTGTGAGGCTATAGCAGGCAAGACTGTCTTGTCCAATAAATATCCCTGAAAATACAAACTTTAAAGCTGTAATTGGACACTCTGGCTTGCCAGTCATTTTTTCTAGCACTATCTTGCATTTGCTTCAAGAAAACCCATCACCTATGGTTTCCTTTTTCTGGCACCCTACTAATCCTGAACAAGTAGCTCCCTCTGCCCAAGGAAGACTGCTCAAATTTCATCAGTTTTCCTGCTTGCCTGGGCTTGTTCTTAGGGGGAGGAGAGGAAGYAGAAATGTGTGTGCTCGTGTTCTACTGAGCCATGCCAGCAGGGGAACTGAGACCAGAATAGCAGAGCAAACATCACAGGCAGAGATGGTGCTGGGGAATGGTGTTAGAGAGCTACTGCTGAGCATCAGCACCTCCGGTGTGATGGCCAGGTTCTAATGCACTGCCACTCACACGTCTCCTGTCGGAAAAAAACCCAGATGCATGGTGTGTGTTCACTTTGTTTTTCATTTTATTTCAACTTGGAGATCACATGCATGCTCTGTTTGAAAAATTAAAATAATGAACTCCAGTGAAGAGGATGCATCTGAGTGAAGAGCCAGGGGCTTGGCTACCCTGCCCCAAGCTCTGGGCATTTTCCTGACTGCCATGCCCACTGGGGCAAGAAGGAATACATCAGGCTTAGACATGGCTCTTCTCAGATCCTAGATGTTTCTCCTGTGGGCTGTGCTTATACAGTGTAAGGGCAGGGCTCAGAATGGCTCAGGGCTTCTTTGGGGCAGAGCACAGAGCTGGGATCTGGGACTAAATGGCACAAAACCATTTTTCCGTCCTGCATAGCAGGAACTCTCAGTTCCACCAGGCRATGCTTCTCATGGCATTGCTAATACTTCTTCAGGATTACAGGCTGGTATTGATGATTTTCTGCTGCTGTATTGATTAATACTGACATTTTCAGATTCTTCTCCAGGCGACCTTTGGCCTGGAAAAGGAAAAAAAAAATAAAAAGCCAGCTGCATAAATCTGCTAGCTATAAAACTGAAAGATGGTGAAATTATTCTGCAACAGCATATCCATGTTCTCATTAAGAGCAATTCAGCATTTTTAGGACATGTTAGCTGCTGCAGCGAGAAGAARAAGCTTCAGATCAATATAAAATAAACCACAGCCTCACAAAAGCCAATTTATAATTTCCAAAGTACTTTTCATCAGTTGTGCAGTAAAGTCAACACTGGTGCACCAGTAGGACAACAGTTACAGAGAAAGCCATAGACTACCTTGGACATGGAGTTGCAAAACTCATCCAATATGAAAAAAAACTCTATATTGTAATGACAAAAATCTGGAGGTGATCTGTCACAGAAAAACTGAGAATTTCACTTCAAAAGTGGAGAATCCATGGCTGGTAATTAATTACGCAAATCACCCCTGTATACATCTCTACCAAACAGGCTATCTTGACCTTTTGCAAAACAATCTCTCTGAGAATGCAACAACCTGAGACTTTTGTTTCTGTGGGGATTTCACAGTGGAGCTGAAAGGGGCAGAGGGACCAGGGAGCAGCAACGTCATATCATGGCACTGCTGGTCCTGGGACAGCAAACCCATCACCAGGGTCATGGCTCCTGACTGTTCATTTGGATGGGGTCCTCTTTGGAGTGATGTCTACAGGTACATGTGTTGTTTAAACACCTCTTCTAATCAGATTGAAGTGTGCACTTGGGGAGCTCTAGGAGCACCTGGAGAGCATGAGGTGAGAGGTCAAGGTCGGAGAAGTCAGACGACCGGCATTCTGACCTGAGAGGGCTTTTTGGCTCCAGCAGAGCATGGCCAGGCAGGGCCTGCCAGCAGAGGTGGGATCTGTTTGCAGCGGTGCAGGACACATCCTGCTGTCTCACTGATGGTGGCACCTGAAAGCTGGGAAGTGCTGTGCAATGCAGGTCTGTCTCCCCAGCCTGCTAATTCCAGTCTCCAAATCTGGTCAAGGCTGTGCAGAGCTGCCTGGCAAGGGCAGACCTTTCACCTGCTTTGCAGAAATTGTCATCTTTTCCTAGACATGCTGAATGCTGAACCCTGGCTTGGATGGGCACATCTGAAGGCTTTCTGCATACAGAACAGCACTTCTGACATGACAAATCTTGGCTGTACCTGAGAAYTTTACCCCAAAGGGAAACCAGTTTGTAGTATAAGACAGCATGCACAGCATGATGCTTCAGCTGGGGCAGGTTCATGGGTAAAGTGTATATGGAGGTTGCTCAGAGCAATTTTAGTTACTTAAGCAGTAACTACTAAACACATATTAATTTAGTGAGATTATGGCCTAAGGATCCCAGGATTACTGCTCCCAGGTGTGGGCTTTCATCTTTGAGTACACAGTAAATGTTTTAAGTACTTGGCTTTCAAATATTAAGAAGGGTTGTACTCACATCTAGAAATAATCTAATAATAAAATCTGAAATAATCTAATAATAAAAATATAATTTAAAATTTTATTTAATGTAAGAGTTTCTGTAAAAATATAGTAGAGGAAGAGGGTGGGAAGAGAAGGGCATCCCTGTGACTTTCTTGCCACTTACCACTCCAAATTTTGTGTATTCACACAGTGCTTCACAGTTTAAAAGAACTTTAGCAAATCAAACCCAGCAGCAGTCATTCATCTTCATAATTACCGGGGCCAGAGAAGAGGAAGCAAACTCTGATTTCTCCACCATTGTTTGCAGGTGAAGCCTTCAGTAATAAAAATGAATACAGCTGGAGTCCTACTAGTTATAGTGAGCCTTTAAGGTGGGAAATGAAAAAAGGTAACTGGATTTGCTGAATAAATCAGCTCTGCCATCCCTGCTGGGGAATGTGGTTGCCTGTGTTACAGCAGGAGGAGGTCAGTGTCCTGTGCTCAGGCTGTGTGCAATTACCCAGGGGAGTGATGGGGGTGCTGCAAAGACAGCTGGAGATGGTCCACTCAGCACATCCTCATCCACAGAAGGATAATATCCAAATGCACTGAAATGGCAGGAGGAAAGGTCATTTCTTAACTGGTTTCTGGCACTGGACTGGCCAGGACTGCAGAGGAGGAAAGCTGCTCTGTTCTCTTAGGTGAATTAAGCCGGYGGTCTAACACAAGCATTAATTCCTCCCCAAAGCGTGATTTCTGGGGCGGTGTGAGCCCCAGGGTTCAGTTGCTGCCGCAGCTGTGAGGCTCTGGGTGGCAGAGTGCCAGCCAGCCCCCACCAGCACCTTCTGCCAGCTTTGTTGCTGTTACTAATTTTTAAGACATCACAAAACATTAGAGGTCCTTAAGCATGACATGGAGCTGTGGCTGAGATTTATTCAAAGAAGAGGACTCTTATTGCTATTTGAGTGGTTCACAGAAAGATTGCAGAGGTATTAGCTAATCCTAGTAAACAAAAAAATCCCTGCAGCTAAGAATCATCTCCAGAAAGCTCAGGCARGGTTGGCTCTCCCACGTTGTTCCTCCACTGTTTTTCTTCCCCCTCAGTCGTGTACAAATACAGTATTTTTCACTATTTTCCCTGTGTGGGGGAAAAAAATTAAATTATTTTCTTATAACAAGAAATTTTTTTAAAATACATCTTCTTCCACAGGATTCTCAGCATGTGTACATCTGCATGAGCACAAGATAAAAGGRGAGAAGATGGTAGGCAAACATGTTACAGTGATACTAAGTAGCGTGGGGCTAGAAATGCCACGGAATAATTTAAGGATAATTTAAAATCTCTGTGGCCAAGTCACTGTCTTGTTGCCAGTCCTGGAAAAGCGATTGGGCATCCTACTAGAAGCTATAGCTCCTGAAGATGCTGTGGTCTTTTAAAATGAAGGAACAGTGAGACAGCAAGTGGGTGAAAGTTCAACTGTGAGAGGCTCAGAACTTTATAGGTAACTGAAGAGCATGAAGTTTACCAATTTGTATTTTGGACACTGTTAGAACTGGCAAAGCACATGAAGTGCTAGCAGGACAACATCTGACCTCAGTAGTGGCATTGTGTGTTACTTCTCATGGATTATTTTTTGACAGGTAAAATAAATATTTCTGATTACAAAATGGGGAATGTGTGTGATGCCAGGGTACTGATGTGAGCTTGAGGTCACTGCTGCCCTTGAGGCAGCTGAATCTCCAAGTAAGGGGGCTGGGGCTTGGGATGAGGGTGCTCTGTGTGTGCTCAGTTTGGGTTCTGGCTTTTAGTCAGGCTCTGGTGTAGACCSCAGATGATCTTGGCACAGTAAAAGACAAAGGAAAATGTAACACTATCTAGAAAAATCAGCTCATTTTAAAATTCACAGGTTTTGGAGAGGAGCAGTTTCTGTAGTCCCAAGGACACAAGAACAATTTGTTCCTTGCCTATGCCCATGGCTAGGGAAAGTCCTGTGAAACTTGTTTTATACAGAAACTTTTGGCCAATAGTGGTAGTTTTCCTCTTACCTGAAAAGTTATTATTTTTCCTGCCATCTGACAGCATCATTGAAAATTTGTCTTTTCCTTTAACCTTCACATCAGCTGTTACGGAGCATAAAGTAGGTTTGGCCATCTGTATGTTACTCCTATTAAATGCTCTTTTCATAATTAATTGTACAGTAGCTCTCCCAGGGTGGTGAGTCTGGCAACTAATGGTGTATTCCAATGCAAACATTCTTTTGATGAGGGTAAACCTGCTCCAAGAGAGCAGGCATAAGGGACAGTGCAACCTTCACCCATGTCCCTACAGCGGGGTCATTTCTCTGATATTTATGGCTAAAGGGACATACAGGATACTGTTGTTCAAGGCAGTTTCCCAGGTTTCTTGCAATGGAAGTCCTAAAGTAACCCTGGAAAAAGATGAGCACATTACATGACTATTTCTTGGGATTTATCATGCTGTGTAGAGTATTGYGGGGCCAGAGGGAAGTGCTGCATGAAACACAGAGAGAGGTGAGTGTTCCTGAATTATCGGCAGGGCAGGTTTCCTGCTCTGCCACAAGATAACACGAGAGGAGAGTGCTCTAGTCTGGCAAATGAGACTGCTCTCAGCAGGAAATACAAAAAAAAAAATCACGATTTTTTCCTCTTATCGAAGCTGAAAGCCTTCAGTGCTGCTGAAGCTGTGTTGCCTGGGTTTGGGTACCCACCTGCCTCAGCATGCCTGGAGCCCCTCCACCTTCACACCACTCCAGCAGATGCTTCAGCAAAGGAAGCGTTCCCTTCCAAGGAAAGTGCAACCCTGGCTAAAGCCTGTGAACCAGAACTGAAGGCAAACAAATGGGATTTGAGACCTTTTTTTCCCTTTAAGTAAGGGTCACTGGAGTGGCTGAGCACCCTCCTACCAGCTTTCAGAGCAGCTGTTCCAAAACSCTCCTCCATCACCCTCAGCAGGGCTTCACCCCGTTCACTTCCGCAGTCGTGCCGCAATGGTGCTGGTTTCAATTTTTTCTCTTGGCAGCCTTTCATGAAATTATATTATTTATAGTTCTGTGTCCATTCACATCATCATTACTCTCTAACAATAAACTTAATAATGCCTTTGCAAGCCTTTGTTATTTGCTGAATGCTTTGGGGTGCTGTGTTTCGGAGCTATCATGCACTTTACAGAGCCTATGATTTGTCTCTCGGGTATGTTATCTTGCTATTAGCTGTAAATAGGGATCTAGATAATGTTTTACATCTGTACCATTAAGAMGCAACAAATTAGACTCTTCCCTAGCCTCTTGTGCTAGCTCACTAATCTTTGTTAACTTCATGAAAAATGGAATAAAAAAAAAATCAGTTTGTAAAGATACTGAGAAAACTCTGCATTTCATATGCTTGAGACTGTAACAATTGAGATTTTTAACCAGAGCTGGTTGAAATTCAATAATTTTTTTCCTGGGAAAGCCCCAGATTGTTGCTATTTGTTTTCACAGCAAAATGAAAAGGAAGCCCAAAGCGTGAAATTTCCTTTACAAAATGAGATAAATATTAATTTCAAATCCATTATTTGGAACATTTTGTTTCAATGAAATGCAAAATAAATCAATTCAGAATAAAAATGTACTTAAAAAAAAAAGATAAAAATATTTGGTCTTATTGCAACAGAAGCACTTATTTTCAATGCATTTCAAAATTAATATAAGGAGCTTCTATGTATTCTCTGGAAGGCTGTTTTCAAAGACTGACCAGACAGCAGCTTTCAAGTTACAGATAACGGAGCAAAAAATCTCTCCCCAGTGCTGAAGAGGTTTTTATCCACTCCTACAAGGCAGGGGAACAAATGCTTTTTTAAAGTTTCTTTCCACATTGACAAAGAACGAGCCTTTTGTTTTTTTTTTTTTTTTTTAAAGTAATGATTGAGTAGCTGAGGTTTTGAAGTTTAAAGAGCAGCTTGATTTTGGACAAAGAGGCTTTCCAGATGGACAGTCTGTGCTGGRCAGTGTGCTGAGGTGGTGGAAGACACAAACTGCTTGTGGTCCCTGCTGGTTCCTCACCATCCTCCTGGCTTAGTCTGGACTCTCTTCAGAGGGTTCATCTCTCTCGGTACAACATTTCCAAAAGTGGTGTGTTCAGAGGTTTGAGGTCCTGGCTAAACACYCTGAAAGAGGTTTAAACACCTTGGATAGTGTTTGGACACCCAAATGGCTCAACATYATGTCATTGCCTGGACACCAGGAAATACCCCATAGCCAGTTTTTTGCCTTTTTCTTACACATACAATTTTTTGTCTTAAGTTTTTCCTTCCTGGGTGCACTGTCCTTACATGATACTAATGAAATGGAACTTGGGAACTTACTGCCAGCCCAATTGCATGAGGACACCATTGCAGTGAACAAGATATGTTACTTCTTCACCAAACTCATATTTCTCTACCTTTTAACATGTTAGCCAGCCTCACGAGCCAGCCTCTCTGCTTACAGAAACAGAGTGATTTATTTTGTTGGAACCTGACATCAGGATGGAGAGTGGATCTGTCCACAGCTGAGCAGACACTGGTGCCTGTGAATACCTCATTTGTGGGTGGTGTTTGGACTAAAGGGAAATATTTTTGTCACAGACCCAATGAAATAATGTGAGCAGWGCTGCAATTGCCTGATGAAGATTAGTGCACTTTCACAAGACCAAAGTAGCTTAACTTAAGTCTCAGGTAAACCTGAAGTTTGGGTGTGACGTACCCATGATGGGCACCATAAGATGTAAAGCTCTGCAAAACACTGTTCTCCTGATTTCTCGTGTGAAGGTCTATGGGATTCAGCACAGCTTATCAGCACCTCACAGTGGTAGGTGCTGTCCTGCATGTTACAGCCAGAGCACCAAAAGCCATCTCATCTCATAGGCACTAGTGACGTGTAGGATGGCAAATTAAAGTGGTGATGGAAGCAAATTTAAGTTTTCTGGAATATGTATAGCTTTCTTAGCTGCTTCCTTTCTACTCTGAAGTGATCTCCTGACACATTGGGCTAATTTTGCAGTGTTTGTTTCACTCCCTTCCAGTTCTCACTGCTGAATTTCACCGGCTTTTTTCTCTGACTCCGCAGCTGGGCATTGATCTTGCCACCAATGTACTCTGTCCCAGGCACCTGGTGAAGGTAACTGTCTGCTTCTCACTGAATGTTTGCTAAGGGACACTCACCTCCACTTCAGGGCTTTAATTCACTTACCTGCTGTGCCTTGCTGCCGTGTGCTGCAAGACAAGTTTCCCTTTATTTTCTTCAGCTGTGCACTGTGCAATTAAGAGCAAGACCAAGGGATGTATTTTCAGTCCCTCTCCTTTAAATTCTCGATCTCCATTTATCTCTGGGGTAATGGATGATTTCTACTACTTCATTTTTGGTTTGTAAAAGGCAGCAGTCAGAAGGGTTATATGTGATTTTGCTCCCTTCATGTACTCAGAAATGTTTCTAGGAGAAGCAAACTAAGGCTATGGTGTTACATATCTGCAGCAATAAGAAAAAAATTGATTTTTCTTCACAGAACTATTGGCTCATATAGATCCACAAGGTGAGTTACTGCACAGTAAGAGACTGTTGTGGCACCAGGTTTGCAAATGTGGAAACCAAAACCATAATTTTTGGATCCTAGAGAAACTGAAGCACAGATCTGGATGTCAGCCTGTAATTTCTGGATGCATAAGAACAGGAGGGACTGGGCAAATGCTTTCATTACTTCAATACATCCAAATAGCCTCCCTCAAAGGGATTCCATAGAATATCTCAGGGAAACAGGACAGGTACATGAATAACTTGAGGGTCAGGTATACCATTGTCCTGGTATATTCAAAGTCAGGGACATAAATTCTTTCTGCCTTTTGTCTCTTTGTGTATCCTACCCTGCCACCTTTACTCTCCACCCTCCCTGGTAAGGAATTAAAACATCCCTGGAAGATCAGGGGAGCAAGTAAAACCACAGCAAAAGTTAAGGCATTAGCTGGAGGCTGACCTGTGCTGGGATCTGATGGAGGTGCTGAACCTGCCTCAAACTCAGTGACCTGTGGAGAGAGAGGCAAACTGTTCCATATGTTACTGCTCCCCACCAGCCTCTACACCTCAGGTCCCTGGAAGGGACTGCTTGGTTAGCCAAAATAGCAGGAGCTGCTCTAAGGAAAACATATTTCCAGGACTTGCAGGGGTCCCTTGCAGAAGGCATCTGTCCTCCCTGTCAGGCAGAATATGGATCCGYCTTCAAACTTAGGCCTAAACCTCAGCAACTTCATTCTCCAAATCAGAAGTTGCACACTCCTGCACATCCAAGTGTGTCAAGGSCCTGCCAGTGAGGGGTGAAACAGCATGGAGGTGGTGCTGTCCCCTGGTGAACCCCTAAAGAGGCTTACAGGTGGACCCAGACAGCTGGACAATTATTAGTGAAATAAATGGCCACCAAAGAGGATTTCAAACAGGCAAGCTGTATTACATAATATAAGGGTAGTGATGACACTGAGTGGGTACAGCAGAGTTGGTGTTTTTGGCATGCCCCCAGAGGGAGGTGTAGAAACACAAATGGGTCAAGCCCTGCTGCACTTCCTGCAAGCATCCTCTCCTCTGCAGGTGAAAAAGCCCAGGAAAAGAGAAGCAAAGACCAAGCTAAACACACCAACTGAGGGCATTTCCTTTACTGGACAGSACACAATGCCAGGGCCATGCCCGGACTCTGCGCTGGCATCCAGGCTGCAAGCTTCCCAATCTGCCCCATGCAAGCAGCTGCTCCCAAGGGCTGGGCTGACTGGTGGGGATGTGGCACAGTGGCAGGCACCTGCTGGGAACAGTGTTAGATGCCTTTCCCAGTGTTTGGGGGAGTGCTCCTGCAGCAAACTGCAATTTCAGCCAGTGGTTCCCCATGGGGCTGCTCTGAGTGGCACCTGGGATGGTGGGGTGCTGTGGGAAAGCTGACAGCTTTATTCCACTGCAGGCACAGATTTACTGGGGAGGACAGTGAGACTGCAGCCATCAAGCACACTGCCAGCTATGGAAATGGAATGGAGCAGTGCTTGAGTGTTCCTGCTTGCCCCTGGGGTGGAARGGCATCCTACAATGGAGGTTAGATCTTTCTCTGTGGTTGGTGTCATGAAAATGTTTGCTTGTGTTAAGTCTCATTGTCAGATAATTCACAGAGGCATTAATATTTGGAAAAAGCAAGCTTGAGCAAAAGACAAAGTAGGGTGTGTATAATCTGCTAATAAACCTACAAGTAGAATCTCAACTGGTCATGATGTCGTGCACAGACATTGCAGAGCTTGTGCAGGCAAAGGCAACCTTCTCTTCTTGCTCCGGGGCCTGGTTGTCAAATGCTGCTGAAAGTACCTTCATGCAAGAGGAATTGTGGATTTCTCACAGCAATAGGCACTTTCTAGTTCTTTGTATTCTTTCATCCATGTCTCTTGTARCTGGACTTGATGATCTTGAAGGTCTTTTCCAAGCTAAATGTTTCTCTGATTCACTAATTTAGTGGGAAATRCATTTGACTGGACACATCTGAAGTTGGTGGAAACTTTTATAGTTCTGCTAAGCACGAGAGAGAGAGAAACTACGTTCTACATTCTACAAGTTAGAAAAAGTGAAACTGAAACTTGTGATGGTGAGATCATACTTATCAGCTCYTTCTTCATGATTCCTTGGGCACCCCAGACAGGGTGTGCAGTCCCTTGCTGCTCTGAGCAGCCTGTTCTGGGTGACCTGCTTGAGCAGAGGCTTTAGGCAAGAGGACCTCCTGAGATGCCTTTCCAAGTCACACAGCCTGTAATCATGAGCTTTTAGAGCCTTTTGCATTCTTCCTATATCTTAAGTTCCTTGRTATTGCCTTTGAAAGGAAATTGAAYGGTCTATGGATAGATCCCCCTTTCTTGATGGGCCTCCCGCTGGTGCCAGCTCTGAGGGCAGCTGCAGTACCACTCCCTTGCCACAGTTGCCAAGGACACCAAAAGGCTTTGAACCCCAGGGCCTGAACAGCAAACTGAAAAATTGATGAAAAACCTCTAAGTGAAACAGAATAGAAATGAGGGATTAAAAGAAAAAACAACCAAACAAAAACCCCACCAGAATCCTTTTGATCCCTGCTGCACCCTGAAGTCTGGTCCTTTCTTCCAAGGCTTTATTTGCTCTGTAGTGGCTTTGCTGATTTGCCACAACCTCCTGTGCTCCTGATGAGTGATGACCACATTCCCCAAATGTGGCCTGCCCTCCCCTTTGATGGGATGTGATCAGCTTGACAAGGACATTTCTACTGAGGACAGGACTGTTTGCAGATAAACTCAGGTTTCTGGAAGCGGGCAAAACTGGAGCTGTATTCCTGCCTGGCAGGGTGTGTGCCCTTGCACATGGACTGCAGGGAGGCTATTTCCATTTATCACTTTTCTGTCTATCACCCACAGCTCACAGGCATGTTCATGAGCAAGTGCTGCAGGAGGGTGCTCACGACAGGTTCCTACACAAACAGGGGAAAGGGGTGAAGGAGTTCTTTCTACCCTCTGGAGCAGAATTAGCTGCAAAAATCAGGTCATCCTATCTAAGGGCTTATCTGTTTTTAAAAGAAAACAAAAATCTTAGGAAAATAGAGCATTAAAGACTAAAATATTGTCAGTAGGGAAGATTGACCTTCAGTCCTTCAGGAGAAAGAAATTTAGCAATTTGGGTCTGTCTTGCTTTCATATTGTTTTAAATCACCTAATTTGAAAATAAATTCATATATTGCAATTTCCCCACAGTGTGGGACATGATTGGAAAAATTCTTTCCTGAAGGAAAAGATGTCATTAACGGGTAGTGAGAAAACGGTTTGATTGATTTTTTTCTAGAGCCTGTTTTAACATGTCTAAATTACAGTGTTTTCTGTCATTTCTGTCATTTCTTAGGAGACAACCATCAACTGACATTTTTAATCATTGATTTTTTTTTTTTTTTGTCTAAGCTGCCTGCATATGAAAACCCTGCTTTTCACAGGAATTGGCTTTGAATAATGTGGAGTTTTAGCCTGTTTTCTCTATGTTATATATAAATTTTTTTCTTGGCATCATCACATCAGGGGATTCCTCTGTTGTAGCACCTTTCTCAGATAAATCCCTTTGTGACTGAATGAAAGGCCGATAATCATTTTGCTGCTCCAGGATATTTCTTCAGGGATTCAGGAGCTGTATAAAATTGCAAGCTCTTCCAGCTGCAAGGTCTTGGTTGGTACTTCCTACTGCTGTTGGGTTCTTTTTCTGCAGGAGTGAAGGGGACAAAAATTATCCTCAGCATTTACCACAGTAAATGATGCATGTGAAACCCTTGCACGTGTTTTTTTGCTGGGTCTGGCAGACTCAAGCTGCTCCTGTGGTGACAAGGTGCTGGAGGCTGCACAGGCCCGTGATCATGACCTGGGGTCCTGGTGGTGTTTAGTGGTTGGAGCTATATGTGCTGCTGAAATCTGAGTCCACGTTTGAAAATCCTGAAATTGAAAATGTAATTCAAAGCCAACAGTAAAAAGGAGGCAAAAGGAAGAAAGCAGTTGTTCTGTTTTAGAAAACAATTTGTGCTCTTCATTTATTAGCTTTTTCTTGGCCTGCCATTTGAATTTTAAATATATTAATTGTGCTGTATATATTGTTGGAGACTTCTSTGTATATGGTTGGAGACTTCGGAAAATGTCAGTGAAATCAGATTATTGTTTGAATAGAACGTAAAGGCTAATTTAATTTGAAGTCACATCACCTTCAAACTGAAGTCCTGTGTCCAGGTTATATCCTGCCACTATTTATTGCTTATATTACCAAAGTGTCTTGGAGCCCAAATCCTCACTGTGTGAAGAACTTAGGGAAAAGGATCCTCTTTGCCTCTCTCTTTCCATCTCTTTCTCCAAGGACCTGAGCTTTTGTTTTCTCCATACATGGTTTATGGCCTAGATAGGTATCATATCAGGTGGGGCGAATTGATCTAGTGAGGAAAGAGCTGCAGGGAGGTATCCCACAACATATAGGCCAAAGAGGCTGAAAGAGTTGGGGGTTTTCAGCCTGTACAAGACAAGTTTCTGGGGAGACTCTATAGCACCTGCCAGTATCTATTGGGGTGGTCTGTAAGAAATCTGGAGAGGGACTTTTTGCAAGGGCATGTAGTGACAGGACACAGGAGAATGGCTTTAAACTGAAAAGACTTAAGTTTGGATTAGATACTAGGAAGAAATCCTGCACTGTGARGTTGGTGACTCACTGGAACARGTTGCCCAGAGAAGCTGTGGGTGCTCCATCCCTCGAAATGTCCAAATCACGCTGGATAGGGCCCTGCGTAACCAGGTCTGGTGGAAGGTTCCCTGCCCATGATGAGAGGGTTGGAACTATATGATCTTTAAGGTCCCCTTCCACCCCAAACTCTTCTGTAAGTCTATGATAAATGACAAAACCTGGTCGTGGCATGTCCTCCTGGACAGCCCTAGTACAAATTGCCTGCGGTGTCCCCTTCCCAGGAGTGGTGGGGCACATGAGCTTGGGCAGCATCCTGCAGTGAGCCACCTCCACTCCTCTGCACAGCACTCTTCAGCCATGTGGTGACATTTGCATCTTCATCTATCACTCAGTAAATGAAAATACAGGCATTTGTTTTGCTGCGGCACTTGTCTTCCATGAATGTCTTGACATTTATATACCACCAAGAGATGTTACATTATGTCAGGATTTTATTCTTGTGGCATTATCTACACTAATTAAATCTGTCGCTATATGGCTGAAGCAGGTAGGAAAGTAATGAAGTTGCTTGGATTTCTGACTCTATCGCAGGTGAAATGAAGGAGGCAGCTGATGCCATGGGGATGGGCACCACGTCCCTGCAGTCTGCCTCAAGCCCTGCACAATGCCTTGGCATACAGCAAAGCTCTCCATCGCCTGTTCAGCTCAGTGTCCTCAGCTCTGGCTGACACCAAGGCTGTGTCCAGAAGCTCCAGCACTGGAAGGGGCACTGCTCATGAACATGTTTGCATCTTTTTCATAGATCAGCTATTATAAATCAGAGGAATCATGCTTTGTGGAAAGCTAGGAAAGGCCAGGATTAAATCATCTTTAACAACGGACAAAGCTCTTGCCGTGCAAATGAGTGCAGGCAGTGTCCATGAGTACACAAGCCTTTTTCTTCCTTGCCTTATCTCCCTTTTCCGGAGTGCAGCCTGGGTAGGCAGAGGACCAATCAATGAGGCAGCTCTGTGGAGATGCCCTATGCTCCTGAGTGATTAATTTACTCACCTCCAGCTTCTGCCAGGACCTGTAAGCAGTGTCTCTCTTCTAACCTCCCTGAGATGTACCAGGACTGGGCCAAAGGCCCATAAGGCCATGTGCAGGACGTAAACTATGTGGTTTGGCTATCAAAAAGCTTAATATCCCACAGGCATGTTTTTGCTCCTAGATGAAAATGTAAGCCTTTGGAAAAATGAACTGCAGATGAGGAAGAAAAGTAATCTCCTGCAGCTTTTACAAGCTTTACTCGACTGCAGGGCAAWTTTTTTCTTCCTCTACACAAATGGAAGCAGTTTCTCTAGCATTTATAGAAGAAACTTTGTCCTCACTTTGACTAGGATAATTTCTTTGTAGCTGGTAGAGTGCTTTGTTTTGGATTGAGTATAAGAAGAGTCACAGTGGTGTTTTGATTGTTGCTAATGACACCTTACCCTGTCTCAAGGACATTTCAGTGTCCTGTGCTCTGCAGTGATCAGGGGCACAAGAGACTGGGGGAGCAGGGCCCGGAGAGCTGACCCGAACTGGCCAAAAGGATATTCCATACACAGACCAACATGGCCAGTACATAAACTGGGKAATTGCCTAAAAAGGGGTTAGTTGGGTATTGGGGACAGGGTTTGGCATCGTTCAGTGGTGGGGAGCACTTTCTTGCATATCACTTTTTTTCTTCTTGAGTTTATTGTTACATTTTTCTCTTTTTCAGTTACCTTAATTTACAAGATTTTCTTTTGACTGTCCTTCTCATTCCACCAGAGTGGGGCTGGGGCTTGGAGGGTAAATGAGTGTCTCTATGGTGCTCAGTTGCCACATGGAGGCAACCCACCCCAGGCTTTTACCAGACATATTTTATCTATCTACATATAACATATTTCTTGGACACATTGAGATGCTCTAAGACTCACCATGATTTAAACACAGTGAGACAGAAAGGTTCAGCAGCTGATGAATCCTTCTTGCTGGAGTAGGTTTGTATTAGTGATGTGCCTCTCACCTCTGCAGGGCTGTAATTTGAACAAGCAGATGAGTGCCACAAGGGTGCTCTTCTGGGGTCTCTCTTCCCAGGCATTGGTGAGCAGTGCCATATCCCACTCTCAGCTTCAGATCCAGTTAGTTCAGACACTGACATTTTGGAGAAGACTGCCATTAAAATCAGAAACTTTTTTTTTCTGCAATTTTTTCTTGGAAATGAAGTGTTTGGCATACAGAGTGCTTCTGGTTTAATGACAGATCCCTTCCCCTGTGTGGAGTGAGATTTCCCAGTTAATTTTTAACTGCCATACAACTTTGACATGTCAAAGTAAAACCACAAGTATGTTAAAATCACATCTTGGACAAAGAAAAGAAATTGGTGGTTGAATTTTTTTTTTTTTTTAAATATTGTAAAGAGACTTGATTAAACATGAAGCCAAGTGGGTCTGACCATTTGTGTCAGTGGAAAACAAATTCACTAATAATCTGTGGAACAGTGTGGTTCAGCTCAGCCTCTGCCTCCTGCCACAGCTCATGCACTCACTGCCAGTGCCATGGCTGGAGGTGCCTCCTGACATCCACTCTTGCAAAGACCACAAAATGTGCAAAGAGCTGTTCCAGCTGCAGGCTGGCTGGATGCTGGACAGCTTTCATGTTGTGGACTGTAAAGTAAATTATCCTTATCTTTAGTAGAAGACTTGTTCATTTCTGTGTCTCATGGGGAAACACRTATTTGGGAAATTAACGATTGTCTTCAGCTAAGACCTCTAAGGCACCTTCCCATTTTAGTTGTTACTACTGAAGTCCCCTGACTTTGTAGTCTCTCTATTCTCTCTTGTTAGCAGAACTGGTAATTGTATTTTAAAGTAATTACAACATTTTCTCTGATGAGCTTAGCTCCTTTAGCCAGGTTGAACAAAGGTTAGAGGAGATGAAATATCTCTTAATAAATATGTTGTGTGGTAAATGCTGAAGAAAGGAATAAAGCTTTTTGAGCTGAAACATAATATTAGCTCAGAATCAAATGATAATGTGTTAGTTATGGATAAATTTATACTTTCATATAGAAGACAATTTCTGGGTATCTGAAGGGGCAAGTTATGAAGAGCTCGGCAGGCTTGGTGTTTTTTTAAAGTGGAGCATCCTGAGAGGGACAGAATAGGTGGAGTTAGGAATTCTTGGAGAAAAGGGATGAGGTTTGTGCTCTGCTAACACAGTTTTTGTCCTGTCATTACTCATGTGTGAGCTGTCTGGTGTTCTAGGAAGGACATTTCTGCTCGGCTTTACCCAAGACAGTGACTGGTGTTGGTAACATGCATTGCTGCTGCTGGGCCATTCAAAGGGTTCTCAGTGCATGTTCTCTGTCTTGCTCCACTTAAACCTCTATAGTGATTTAAACACCAGCAGGAAACAAAAAACAACTGCAATAGCATGTCAGTTTGCAGTTACTGGAGAGCCTGTGATGTCCCCAGTCTCTCCCTCTGTTTCTGTGGATGAATCTTGTTTTATCATCATAGAGTTTGGTGCAGAAGTGGATGCTCTGTGGCCTTAGGATGTCTTGGCAGATGGGTGGATGTCCCGGGGTCCCTCTAAATTTGACACTTGCTGCCTAGCACTTTGACATCATTACAGTCCCCAGAGCTTGTCATTCCTGTCTCTACTGAGTACCACTGTCCATTGCTCTGCTAATATCTCTGATAGCAGCAGATGCTCTTTTGTAAAGATTTTAGTCCAGGCTGAACTCTTGCAAAAYAATAATCATCACTAAAATTACCCTTCTGTACCCATCTGCTGTGCACTTTTTTCCAGCCTTCATACATGAAATAACGAAGTTTCATTTAAGTGAARTGTTCTTGCTTAGAATAAACTTCTGCTTCAAACATGCTAACCCTTCTTAACCAGGCCTCTGATAGTTCAAAATATAGCATCCGCTAAGTGGGAATTATGTGAAGAAAGCTGCTTGTTTAACTGTCTCTCTGCCCTTCAGCAGTGTGTTGTCTTTGCCTGAGAGAGAATTCTGGAGTAGAGGCTTCTCCTACAGTAAGTCATGGGACCTGCTGGGTGTGTTGTGTGTAGCAGCAACTGTGGAAGCTCAGTTCTTGGGAATAGAAAAACAAGGTTTAGCTGTTATATTTTTTTAAGGGTAGGCAAATGCCACTGAGTAAATAAATTTGACAAAAAATTTGGTAATTTTAACAGAATGGTATGTACAYTGAAACAATACTGAATTTCTGGAGAATTAAGGGTGTCTGGGGGAATGTGATGCAGCATTGTCTGAGAGTGTGGTCTGTTCTAAAAAAGCATGTTATCTTTATGTCCTTCTGCACTAACAGTCTGAATGTCTTCTGAAAACTTCATAAATAATCCACTACAAACGCAGAGTGAAATCTCAACAGGGGTGCAGCACCGACAATTTCTAGGACTATGAAGGAAGGTAAACGAGGCTTCATGTCCATTTTCCTGCTACTCATGCTGGTACTGTGTATGCTTTGCAGCCCTGCTTTTTTGCTTTTTTTTTTTGGTGCATGGTAGGAGGATCAAAAAAAAAGCTTAACTGTGAGAAAAAATATTGAGAAAGCATTGATTCAGTATCTGCATCTCAGGTCAGTCAATAGGTCTTCAACTCCTCACTGTCTAGCTCTTTCCTCCTCTGTTGCAGCAGGGAGCTCTAGTGATCAGTTTTGGTTAACAGAAGATGAAAAACCAAACTAGTTCATCTGTCAGGGAGATTTCTTTTGGAAATGCCAGCAGGGTCAGACAGAAAGTGAGAGCAATGGCCCAGCAAGGAGACAAGTCCCTAGGCAATTACAAAGCCTGTAACYGAATAGACGTGTCTGTGTACGTGCAGGCATGTAGATGTGGTGTGTCAGTGGCAGCAGTTGTCCTTTTTTCAGAACAATATTTCCTGCTGACATTTCTTTCAGTAAAGATTCTTTTTCTTTTTTTTTTGTTTGAAAAACATCGCTTGGAAATAAATATATATATGTTACATTACCTTTTTGATTTTAAGCACTTTACCATGGTTAAGCTTGTGAAATAGTCGTGGCTAACTTAATAAAGAAATCCAATAGCTCAGTAAATTGTTCATAATCATGGCTAATCATAGATGTGCATAGGACTGTCTCTAATGGTAGCCACATGAGTCTGGCAATTTGTTTAAGGACCTTTACAAAGAGCCTGCGTAGAAAATGTGACCAAGGATTATTAAAACCTGCCTGTTTCACGATCTGTCACCTTCCTAAAGGAGAAGCATGTGGATCTGTACTATCCACATTTTCTGCAGGGGAACACCATCACTTCCATGTGTGTAGGGCTTTAGTGTCTTGAAACAGCAGGAGTTGCTGTGCTGGGTAAGGCTTTCTGGACAGCTTTGTCATTGTCCATAAGCAAAATCAAATCAGTCTGAATTGTCAGGAATACTTTTGTCACTCTTCCAGTTTGCAGGATTGCTGTACATTCACTCCCTGCCAGAGGAGTGATTGCCTTGTCCTTTGAGGACAGCCTTTCWCTGTGCAGGAGCTAAGGTGCATGTGCTAGGAACTCTTAAGATGTAACTCCCTCCTTCTACTCAGAGCAGTGTACAGCAGCAGTCGTGCTGATGGTGAAGAACACAATCAGTGCCATCACTCAAAGTGTGAAATGAAGGCTTCTCTAGATATCCAGGCAGTGAATACACCCCATGTTACTCATTTATTCTTCAAAATCATTCAGTGTTCATGGATGTCTAGTCTCTCRCACACTAGTCATGGATGAAGACATGTGCTCTCTGCTGCTGATGCTTTTCAATCCAAGAGACCATGGCTGAGAAGCAGCTTTCTCAYCTTTTTCACTTGTTATAAAGACATAAGTTTTGCTAGTTCCACTCAACACCCTGATTCTGGGGACACTGATGTAGCAGAATCCACATAGTGCCCAGTGCTGGGCCAAAGCAGGATGTGGGGATGATGCCATGAGACACCAGCAAGGCTCTTCCAGTGATGTGGCTGCAAGGATGTTTCAAAAAGCCCTTGAGTCTATGGAGTTGGATTCTTTATACAAGAAACAGTGGGGTTGTAATGCATTCTTTTTTAATATTAATGACATTAAACAATCTTTCCCCAGATGATCTGAGTAGAGATTKTTGCTTCTTTCATCCCATTTAGATTTACAGCAAAAATAAACTTTAGAAGGCTGTACATAAAGCAATTCAGTGTGCACTTGTAGAGGCTGTAATGCATAATATTAACATCTCCCTTTTGTGTATGCATACCTAATCAATATTGTGCAAATTTTATACAGGATTTTCCAAGAGGATCAGCACAGGATCTGGAGGGTTTCCATGCTGTTTCAGTTGAGGCATGGGTCATTTTGTAGCATATCTTCAGAGACAAAACTGTAGTTGTAGGAGAGCATTTTACTTGGTTTAGGTTTTGAGTTTTGGGTTCTATTAATGTCACATGGCTGGAGTTCTGGAAGCCTTAATGTGAAAYTGAGGCTGAGTCACATGTGACAATGAACATGACAGAACCTCATGCAGAGACAGCAAGGATAAGAACACTGTTCATTGATGCCACCTGGCATCAGCACCATGAAAAACAAAGCAAACTTTGGGCTGAACTTTGTCTTCCTGCAGATGCGTAAATAGAAGTCAAGCCTTCCTGAGCTATCAAATATAGTCCCCCACTATCCCTGTCTGTCACTTCTTGTTTTCCCATTCACATGTCTACCAAGCCCACTGCAGCACGTCATCTTGACTGTGGTCTAGGCTGAGGGACTGCTTCACACTGGCGACTTACCACTGTCTTCTCACTTCCAGCCTGACACTATTATTGGCACCTTTTGCTGCCGTGCCAAACACATACCTCTTACCCTTAAAATTTCCTTTTTCTGTTATTTAGTTTATCCATACTCTATTTCAATAGAAAAGCCCCACTGCTCTTTGCCAATGCTTTCCAATGGCTAACTGCTCCAGGATGTCTGCCCTCATAAGGACCAGACACCCATTTTGATGCGTGCCTACTCTAATCCACATTAATTCATACTGAGACAAATTGCTTTTGTTGTAAGCCATTACAGTTACATTCAGATCATGTTAGCAACAGTTTTTTCTGTTTTTAATGTTGTTGTTTAACGTTAGTCCCTGGATGAGGTAAGACCATAGCCTGATGGATGTAAGTTCCGACCACACTTCTGAGCATGGTCACACTCACCCTCTTTCCACCATCAGGGTTATTTCATTATCCTTTGCAAAGTGCTGCTCCAGGAGAGCCCATAGCTTGTGATTTGGCACTCAGGCAGGTGCTGTGTGCTCACACCCTTCTAGCTGAAGTTTCCYAGTGGTCAGGATCTGGTCAGGCTCTTGGGATCCACAGTGTCTTTCTAGCTGACAGCAGGGAYGCAGAGTGACGATGGCTGAATGTGGCATGTGAGGAGGGAGTCACAGGGTTTGAGCTGGTGACTGCATCCTGGAGTGGCAGCTGGGAAGTTTTAGGGCTCCAGTGATGCAGAATGCCTTGAGCCCTTCCTGGTGCTCTTGGGCACCAGGCCAGCCATAGTGACCTGGGCACCRTCACCCACCTCTTCTGCAGGGAGCTCAGCCTGTGTTTCCCTGATGTGGAATGGACAATGTCCGGTCGAAAGGCACAGATGCTAGAGCAAGGATTTTTGTTGGACCATCACCATCAGGAGGGGGATTATCACTGAAACAGGATGAGCAAGTGATTTGATGTTCCCTGGAATATTTTTGTAGAAACCATGGAAACAGTCTTTCTCAAAATTAACAGCAGATTTGCTTCTGGAAGCTCATTCTGCACCTGCTTAAGCTGTTACTGGTTGATAATCCCTTTCTTGGGGTAAGGCTGCCTGAGCAGGTAAAGGCAAACATCTGAGTACTTGTCTGAGTTTGGTCATTCCATCAATGTGGCTTCAGAGTAACAGCAATTTTGTGAGGGAAATCTCTCTGTATACTATGAGTGTCTGTAATTTCCAACCAGATAATTTTAATATATTCATGTATAAAAGCTCTCACAGTTTGCTGTTTGTCCTGCATTGTTCTTGTACATGGAGAAATCACTCTTCAGCGCTGTGTCAGAAACAATTATTTGTGGCCTGGTGAAGGTCTCATTTTTCATTGTATTTTATCATTCTGCTTCATACTAATTACAAACTGGAACTGTTTATTTACTCAAACCACAGGGGTCCAGCAGTATGGCAGGTACTCCACATGGCAATGCAAAATGCAAAGAAGAGAGTTGTTGTCTGAGTGGGCTCGTTTTCCCCATGCACAGGGCTGCCAGCATTACAGATGCATGGCGTTACCTGCACTTCACTTACTCTGCCAACTTGTGTGTATTAGTGCTATTTAATGTTCACCATGAGGAGGGTATTTTGGAGCACTTCTAGGGACCAGTTTAGTCTCAAAGCTGTTTTATTTGATGAGGTCTGTTTTGGTTTTTTTGATGGGGTTGGTAAATAGCATCTTATCAGAAGCTCTTTCAAGAGCTTCTCCTGTTGTACCCCGAGGCTGTTTTGTGCCTTGGGGGCTGTGGCAGAGCATATGCTGCTGCATGGTGCTGCCAGGCAGATGTGTGGGGGGAGCTGGGCAGGGCTGTGACAGCTCCTGTGTTTGTCACACAGCTCACACAGTAGGACCAAGTGCACGATGAAGCCACTGGGTAAGAGGCTCTGATGCTTCCTCCCTACTTCACAACTTCTCAGGCAGCCGATCTGCTCTGCTAGCCTGAGGGTGAATAACAGTAATTGTCATAATATGACACTTTTTCCAGAGATTTCTGAACTGTACTATCATAATCAAATGGGAAAATAATTAATTAAAACAAAATCCAAGTATTGAAGACCTATACTTATTGAGGATTTTTTTTATTAACATGAATCACTGAACACTGTTATTAAAATAAAAACCATTGTACTAGCTACTGCAAACAGAGCCAATGTTTTATGGTGGAAGCTCTTTTAACTGCAGCTGCGTAGAGCCTGATGCTTTTTATTGAGTCAGAGAGAGAAAGAATTTGAACAATACATTAGAGCAAAAGGAAAATTTCATAATTTCGTAGCTTGATATGGTGATCCATCTGTAATTCAATATCATTCATATATCAGATGGTAATAAAATCACTGTAAGACAAGGTACAAATCTGATGGCTATTTTTTTTTAACTGAGTGGAGGCCTTTTCAGCCTTTTTTAAGGGGCTCTCCCCGGTACGAGTACAGAAATTGCTTTTACTTGATCCAATTTCACATTACTACAAAAAGTAAATTTCATGCTACATTTCATTTTCAGATGTTGGATATAAAATCATGAGCTACAAAAGAAAGTACTGCTCCTATCCTTTGTCTCAAAATAAAACAAATAAACAAACAAAAAGCATAGAAAGAAACAGAGTTTCCTAAGGAGAAAGGCCCCACTACATAGGGGCGGAATCAGGATCCCGTGTACCTTTGTGAGTCAAATGTAATGGCCGTATTTATTTAATGGACAGTGATTTGCACAAGGGAAGGTCAGAAGTGCCATCCTTACCTYGGTGCCTGCCTGTGGCTCTCACTGAATGCACGATCTGCCATTCACTCCTCTGGTCAGCTGGCTAATCAATATAAATGCTGGAAAGCACCTTTAGTTACTTACTCTGACCCATATGCCACTTGCTATAAAGCTTCATCCTGACTCATTGATCTGTGTAGGATTTATCTTCCAGAAAAATACCCAGTCTCGATTTAGAGACACCAAGTGACAGCTGAGCATCAGTGTTTCTTGGTGCTTTGTTCCAGCTGTCAGCATCCTCAGCTGCCGGATTTGGTGTCCTCATGTCTCTAAGGTGGAGATGTCTGCCATCCATTCTTGTTACTCTTCCCTGTGACAGAGATGGCCTGTCTTTACCGATGGTTGTACTTCAGCAGGTGGCAAAAGGAGCCCTTACTCACCTTCTGAGATCTACASTTCTACAAACCCTACATTGTTTTATCCAATCCAAAAATGCATAGCAGTTTTTAAAATATATAATTAATACATTATGCTAAGACAATCTAGCCATGATCAGAAGTTTGCCCCTTCTTTTTGGCTGAAGATCAAACCTCAGAAGCAGATCTATCACCTAGCAAAGGACAAATCAGATAACTGACCTTTAATTTGAAAGCCTTGAGGCACTACTTTGCAGGAAAAAGCATAATCTGAGAATTTTCAAATACAGAAGAAAATTTGTTACCAGAGAGATTAACATATTGATACAATGATGAAATACCACAGAATCTGACCATGCCAGATCAAGCACAGCTACATTTCTTCATGTCTTGGTTTTTGTATGACCTGGTTTCGGTAGCAAGAGGGGCCACAAAAGTAGTTTCTGTGAGAAGTTGCTGGAAGTTGCCACCATGTCTGGCAGAGCCAATCCCTGGTGGCTCCAAAGATGGACGTGCTGCTGGCCAAGGCTGGGCCAGTTAGAAATGGTGGTTTTAGAAGAAATCAAAATAAAAGTTGTGGCACAGTTTTAATTTGAGTCAGAGCAGAGTTGGTGAGAGCACGTGAGATGCGGACACCAAGGTCAGTGCAGGAGGAGGGGCAGGAGCTGCTCCAGGCACCAGAGCTGGGATTCCTCTGCAGCCCCTGGAGCAGCCCATGGTGAGGCAGCTSTGCCCCTGCAGCCCTTGRAGATCCATGGARGTGCAGAGATCCCCCTGCAGCCCCTCAGGAGCCCCCACACTGGAGCAGGGGGTGCCTGGAGGAGGCTCTGAGCCTGTGGGAGACCTGTGAGACCGTGCTGGAGCAGCCTGTCCCTGAAGGACTGCACCCCATGGGAGAGTGACCACTGCTGCAGCACTTTGAGGGGGATTGCTGCCCGTGGGATGGATTCACACTGACAAGTTCATGGAGAACTGTCTCCCATGGAAGGAACCCCACGGTGCAGCAGGGGAACAACTTCTGTCCCTGAGCAGCACGAGAAGACTCGGGTGATGAACTGACCACAACCCCCATTCCCTGCCTCCCTGTGCTGATGGGGCAGGAGGTAGAGCTGGGAAGGGGGGAGGCGGGTGGGGGGAAGGTGTTTTTAATGGTTTCTTTTAGTTCTCATTATCCTGCTCTGATTTTGTTAGTAAAAAATTCACTTAATATCTCCATGGAGCCTGTTTTGCCCATGATGATATTTGATGAGTGATCTCTCCCAGTCCTTATCTGAACCCGTGAACCCTTCATTRCATTTTCTCTCCTCTGCCCAGCTCAGGACGAGAGTGAGTGAGCTGCTTTGGTGGGGCTCTGGCATCTGCCCAGGYTAATCCACTATGTTCCAATGGCATCACAATTCTTCACTGTTTTGTGATAAGTATATTAAAAATAGGGGGCAGAAAACGCTGGAGATCAGCATCCCTGAAGAAAACTCATTCTGATTCAAAGTGAGCACAGGTGAAAACTCTTGMTGTCTTTGTGTGTTGCCATTGCAACAGGTATATAAATAATCTCTCTCAGGAACAACAGTATCAGGCAAATCCTAACTACTCTAACAGCTCTGAGTGGCACACAGGTGTTTAGCCCTGCCTGACAGTTATGCTTTCAGGGTTCTCATCTTATTTCTAAGGTAAAATTATAGTGATTTTTCCTTGGAGGCAACAAARCTCAAGAAACCGGCCCTACTGAAACTTACATCTGCCCTCTCCCGATAGAAATGCAGAAGGCTGCTCATGGTGTGCTGAATCTCTGTCCATAGCATGGGAGATCAAGAGTACCTACACCTCCATGGAAAGCTGTGCCTCACCACCCTCTGCAAACCTGAAATGTCAAGGTGTGTTACAGGCCTTAAATGAGGACTTGAAGATCTCCATGCACATAGAGAAAACTTTTTGGATCCTGATTAGGCAGACTCTTCTGGCTATGTAGGTCTGTGTATTGGTGAGTCACCCAGGCTGTTTTCCTCACTTTGTTCCCTCCCTCCCACTGTGCATCCTCAGGGAGCTTGTGAAACAAGACATTTATGCTGTAATTCTGTAAAGATTACTAATAGTTTTACTTCTTTTCCTTTTTGCAGAAACCCCAGAGCCTGGAAATTCTAACCCTATGGTTGGAAAGCATTTGATGGGGGTTTTACCCAGACAACACATTAATAGTTTTGTATAAGTATTAGGAAACACTTTTGGATCAAAATTCATCTTTTAGTCTCACCAGTATTTTGTGTACCTCAAAGCAGGCTAACAAAGTTAGTACAGCATTGTGTTCATGTTTTGGTCAGGAAGTTTTCATGTAGTCCAGAAACTTTTTTCTTATTTTGTTTTTCCAGCAAAAAAACATCTCTATTGATCCTTATTCCTGTCATGTCTAGTACRGGTTGTCACAAATCCTTTTTCCTCTGTCTTAATATGAATGCTGTGAGAAGCCTACAATTGTACAGCATGCAGCTAACATGTCTCAAAAACAATGACAGCAATTCGAGAAATTTAATTTTGTATCAGAGTTCAAAAATCCTCATCTTCATTGACAGAGTCGCTGCCAGAATAATCATAAGCTATCTACCTGAAGGACTTCTCCATCATCCAGAAAATTCCATGCTCCAGGGAAGATAATAGTTCTGGGACAAGTTCTTGAGATGCACAAAGAATCTTCAGTTGAGCATYCCTGTAAAAGAGGGAAGAGTGAGCTGAGCATGAGCCTTGCTGTGAGGTRTATGGCACATCCTTCTTTAAGACCAGAGATTGGTATTAAAACCAATACCATGGCAGAGGGGTTGGAACTACATCATCTCTAAGGTCCCTTCCAACCTAAACCATTCTGTTATTSTAACACATGCTCAGGAAAACCCCAAAACAAAAACCAGAATAAAATAAGACACCAAATCTCCTTCTATATACATATATGTTCACACCCTGCAGTAGGGCAAGGTAACAGGCCAGGCAAGCAGGAAGCAGATCTTGTGATCAAGTTGTTGTCCCCAGGCTTTATCTCTAGGCTTTTCTTCCATTATAAAAATCTTTCTGGATATTGCTATCTCATTTGTAAAATGATGGCTTGAAATACTGCTTTTGCCTTTTATTCACATGAAATTAAATTATGCCAATGAATGATTGTTAGGGACTGGGATAACATGATAGGAAAATACTTCTAGCTTTTCAATGTACAGTGTACTCATAAAATCAAACTTAATGCTTGAGTATCAAAGTTTGTTTTCTAAAATTACCAGTAGYGGTCAAATAAAGAATTTAAGATATATTTAAGTAATCCCCTTGAAGCATCTTGGGTGAAAGTCACCAAAAATAGTTAATGCTCATATTTCTGCACTGGATAAGAGAGTAGAACTTTCCTCTTTTTCTCACTCAGCCTGCCTTTCCCTAGAAGGCATGGTTGATATTTTGATATTGTTTCTTTTGTAAACCATAAGACTATTGTTTCCAAAAAATGGCATGAGTCCAGAGCACATGTTCCACTTGTGTTTGTCTGAGAGATTACCACGATGGCGCCATGCTGTGCTTACAAATGTGACCAAGCCACTGCTGCCAGTAGCATTCCATGCCTGGGTTAAACCTCCAGTAATAACTGCTACTGAAAAATGCAGAGCTGAAGAAACCTCGTGCTAAAGCTCCTTGTCACGAAACAAGCCATTATCTCTAGTTTTACATGTAATAGCACTAGCAATGTATTTCAAGTCTGGGGATATGTACAACTCCTTTTATTTTGTCTTGGAAAACCATGCTGTAAGAAATTACTTAGTCTAGCTGAGATTTAACAAAGCAGTTCTATTATATTTTATGTTGTGGAAAATAATAGTGAAGGAAGAACATATTCAGCAGGAAAGAGGCTGTGCCCTTTCCTGATGGTTATCTCCCTCAGGAAGGAGGCTGTTGACTGCAAGGRCCTGCCATTCCACAGCTCTGCAGGAACTTTGGGATCATGGTTCTAATTGATGTTAATTGATGGGAGATGCTCCTCTGTGTGAAATCAAATCCTGCTGGCAGCAGGAAAAGTTCAACTAATTCATTTTTTTTCTCTTTCCTTCTTCAAAGTTTTTGTAATTTTGTGTATGATTGCARTTACTATTTTGAAATCAGCAAGGAGCAAATTTTAGGTCTCATATGGACTGCTGTTACATTAAAAAAAGGAAAAACTACAGCAATGAGGAAACATTGGCACTGGCAATAAGCATGATGGTGTGAAATGAAATCAGTCATGTTACTACTGGAAAATCTGTTGTGATTATCAAGCAACTAGAAAGTTCAGGGATTATTCTCAATTAATTTGACGTACATGACATTTGACATAGATGACATTAATTCCCTTTGCTCTACACACAGCTATTTCCACAGTAGCCAATAAAATTAAGCTGTCCATACACCTGCAGGCTCTGCTCTTCTATGCAGTTTAATTTGCCAATAAGAATAATACAATTTCCTGACGATGAATGACTAGAGGCTTGCTGGGTCAAGGTGTGCACAGACAAAATCACATCCTTCTGGTCATTACTCCCTGGGATCAGCATGTTCTGAATATTACTGTGTAATTAGTTAATAAGGCCCCTTTCAAAGTGGAAGAGAACTGCTTTTTCTGAGCACAATGTGCACTGCATCTATCATGGGTTTATTCATTCTGGATAAATCTGATTCTCATTTAAGAAGATGTATTCTGGGAACTTAATATCTCTATTGTAATGTTTCTGTTGTTTCCAACATTTCAAAAAAAAAGGACTCATCAATTATTTTAATCTGAAGAGAATTTTTGAGAAGCAACTCACATTGGGCTCAGTGTTTTGGCTTGTGTATGAAAAAGCAGAGGTGACAGAGAAAACTGATACTTCAGAGTGAGAGATTTGCACATGGGACTTGGAGAAAATGACATGTATTCTGAACAACATATTTTCACTTTCTGTTGTTCAGAAATGGAGATATATTTGWTTTAGTATTTAGTATTAAATTTTTATTTACTATTAAATGTATTTTTAAAATGATTGCTTTGAAGGGTAGCTAGTCCTGAAAAGTAAATATCTTGAATTGTTTTAATTTAATGCTTATGTTGCATGGCATTTAAATCTAAGTTGCCMGGCCAAGGGTTTTGCAGCTCCAAGCTCTTAACATTGGTACTTTCCATGACATACCATAGAGTAAATTAATTAAACAGAATATTCACAAATATTGTATTCACAAATATAAAGAGAGCCCATTGTGAATAAGTGAAATTGTTGTACAATCTTAAATGAATATTAACAGATAGGCTGGTGGTGGTGGTGGTGGTTTTTGGTTGTTTTGTCTTGTTGGGGTTTTTTCTTCCTCAGCAATATTTGGCTCAGATTAACTGATCAACTTCCCAAGTTRGAAAACAGATCCTACTCATTTACTCTGTGAAAGTTTGACGAATTGATGTCCTGTCCAGCCAAAATTGCCTCAGTCTATAATTAGTAGCAGAACAATCTTTTTCATTATTAAAAGGGTGTTTTGTAAGATACGAAGACTTAACCATTGTCAGCATTCTGAACTGGCAGTGCTGACCCCCTTACTGATACTGCCTGACCAATGGAGCTATTACAGGTTTGTATAAGCAATGAACATTCTTTTGAACCATCAGATCAGCAGTAGTCTATTCTAAATTATCTCTGATATTATAGGAGCACTGTTTTTTGGCCTTTTATGGAATAACAAAACCTGAAGAAAAGGTTGAGTCGGGAGAGGGAGCCCAGCAAGGGGAGTCTGACAGACAGGACTGCTTCTGCCTGGAGAAGGGAAGGCACCTCAGAGCAGCTTTCTGCCTGTGAGAGGTCACTGAGAAGATGAAGCCACGCTTTCCACAACAGTGCGGGGCAGAAGGATGAGAGAGTGTGGGTCTAAGTTGAAACAGGAGGAGCCCACATTGTACACAAAGGGAAGCCTATTTCCCAGTAGAAATAGAAATTTTCAGTGTAGAGTAGGTTGCTAAGCGAGGCAGCAGGGTCTGTGTTCTTGGGATTTTTCAGCATTGGTCTGGAGAAAGTCCCAAGCCACATGCTTTGGCCTTCTTGCTGCTGCTTTTGTGAGCAGGTGGCTGCACTCCTGCCATCTCTTCCAGACGGGTTACAAAAGCTCTTTAGAAAAGAGACCAGGGACACCTCTGTGCCATGACTATTTGCTTAAAGCAATGCAGTCTTTTCCACTCCTGTCCATGTAAGCTTCTTTTCTATTTATTTGCTCTGTTTTTTAAACCAATTTATAGTTTGAAAAACCTTGCTAGCCAATTTTCCACTCACTGTGTGACTCATGCTGTGACAAACTCTTGTCATACCTTTCAATATCTCAAAACTTCCTCAAGAAACAGTCCTCTCTCAAAATTTGAGAAACTCAGGATGTTTTACTGCAGTCTTTCTTTTTACACATACACACACACACACACACACACACACACACACACACACACACACACACACACCCCTCTGACTAACTATTCAACATGCTCTACCTTCTTTATATTTATTGGAGTGATCAGCCTTTAAAAGTCAACTGGATCCCTGGTGCCACAGAGCTTGTACTGTAAGGTTGGTGCAGTCTGTATTTGCATTTKTAGTTAGGTCAAAATAATGTTTCATCTGTGATTGAATTTTCACAGCTTGGGGATTACCTCAGTGAGGATTCTGCTGTGCATTTCTCCTTTCTGGTGATTTTTCAAATGCACTGTGTCTTGTTTACAGTCTTCTGGTGCTATCATGCAAACTTACTCAGTAATTGAGTCTGTCTCATGTTTTGGCTCATTGCTTAGGTTACAAGCAAGCTGCTGTGCACTGGAGCTCTAGCAACTAGAGCCGATGATGGTTTTTCAGATTTCAGGCAATGTGTTCTCCTATTTTCTTATAAAAAAACATTCCAATGCATTAGCTGGCACTCTGAAGATATTTTAGAGCACTCATTTTTCCACTGAGACTTTGCAAAGARGAGCCAAGTACATTTTACTACCACCATTCAAGACTTCAAGTTACCTTTACCTTCTGCCACCCAATAATTAAATCCACTGTCTGGCAAAACTTGTTTTCCAAGTTCAGTGGATAAGCTGKTTCTCCAGCTACAACTAAAGAGCATTGACTCTGGAAAATGGAAGGAGAGAAAGGAGTAAAGGAGAACACAGAAAGCTGGGGGTAGTGCCACGAGGACCTTAACCTTTGAGATTAGCCGTATCTTTGTGTTGTCTGCAAAGCAAAAGCCTTCACTAAGCATTTGGGCAGATTAAAGAACAGCAGTGGCAGATGTGTTGCCATGGTAGATGCAAGATGGCTCATTTTCTGTCGGCTGAATCTCCTACAATTGATTATTTGATTTTCCACTATTTTGCCTGAGATTGCTATCAAATTAAGCCACCATCTGTCATTCTGTTTGCTCCTGCTGAAGTGTGGACAATGTTGCAGCTCTTCCAGGCAGCAGACATTTTCTGTGGCCTCTCCTAGAATCTATTTTMTATGTAAAATCAACTGTCTAGAACATTCCACAGAAAACTTACTTTGCGACTTGGGAAAAAGATACATGCCCTGTTGTCTCACATGTTTATCCACAACAAGCCTAGTGTGCTTCTTCTTCTGCTGACCAGGGAATCATTTCACCTTTGTCAGAAAATACTTCAAGTGCCTCATCTTGCTTTTTTCCAGATACAAAGTATCTGTATATTATATATATATACATATSTGTATATATGTATAATATACTATATTATATATAGTAAATTCTTATATAAAGGTGGTTCCTAATGAGATAGAAATAGGTATTCATTAAAGAGGCACCCATCTTGGTTTCTTTTTTCTTTCCTTAAAACATTTAAATGGAAGTTTTGTTCTTTGCCCAATGTGCCATAGATCTTTATGTACCATATTAACTTCTCCTTTTATACCTTCCCATGCTCTGAGCTAGACAACTGATTAATTTCACCCATCCCTTCTTGTTTCTTTTTTGTATATCTAGCTTCTACCTGATCTGTATTTATTTAGCAAGACTGTTTGACCAAAAAAAATTCACTGCCTTGACTGTACCTTTTTGACCACCTAAAACTTTTCTCAAAGAGTGATAATGTCCATTCTTGTTCCCTCCCTTTTGTATGGTCCTTTCTTTCAAATGAAGCTGACTAAAACTACCCCCAAAGCCAATAGAAGAACTGTCTCCTTTTTATCACTGTCGCTGTCACTAATCCATGAATCTTGCCTTACAGGATTCAGAAAGACCTGGAAAAGAAAAAATGTAAAATGTTGGGAATGTACACAATGAAACTTTGGGGAGAAGAAAATAAACTTTTTTTTTTTCAATTATCTTTTAACATAAACACTTTTAAATAAAGTTTGTGAACATTTACAAAAAGTTTAACCACCACTCCCTCCCCCCCCCCAAAAAAAAAAACCAAACCAAAACAAACAAAACCCATCTCAAAACCCAAACAAAAAAAAACCCAGAGAAACACCAGTTAGCAGTCTGAAAGGGATGAACAGATGGGATAGGAACAGGACAGGAAGTATCCAGCAGCATCAGGCTACAGTCAAGTCTAAGATGCAAATTTCAGAATGACAACCTGAGACAGCAGTCTTATTGTCTACAGATATATTCTTCTCATTGGTTTACAATATTCAATATACTTGAATGTGTCAAATATGGGGAAAAAATGAGCTAAAAAAGGAAAAACAAACCAAATCATAGGTGGTATAACCATGCTCAGTCTTTTGTGTGTGTGAGTGTGTGTGCGCTCTGGACCGTAGTTTAAAGTCTCTGAAGTGAGCGTGTGACACATGCTGTAATTGTTCCACCTGTGTTATACCTGTTTTATTCCACTTAACCAGGTTAAAAGCAATGCTTTTAACATTCTAGACATGCAGTTCCTCCCACTAGTTGTCTGTGATGTCAATTATATTGTCTTCTTTAAAATAAGAAATTTCCAATTCTTTTAGCTTCTTGCTKCAACTTCTACCAATTTCTATTGGTATGCTATTTCTTTGCACTTTTTCTGTCATTGTAAGTCAATTTGTTTATGATTTTCTGAGTTAATGTCTATTTTACATTTGTCTTATTTACGTACTTTCGTCTATTTTTAAACCACTGCCTTTCTTAGTGCTCCATTTCCCACCATTCCCAAAAATTACTGCTGCAACACAGGAAATACTGGTCACCCTGTCTTTAAAAAAACCCTTCTGTTTAAGGCTCTGGGAAAAGAAAACACATTTCACTCTATTAATATGACTAATGATGTGTCTTTATTATTTCTGTCCTGTTCCTACCTTACCCTTGGGGAGAGAAAAGATGGAGCCAAGTTCCTTTTCTCTCATCTGTCTAGATTGGTTTGATATCATGTTGGTCCCAGAGTGGACCATCATCAGCAGTGTTTTTCTGGATATCTTCATAATACTAATTCCTGGAGCTCAGGTAAAAGAAGCAGCATTTGTGCTTTTTTCCTTCCAAGAGGCTGCATGCAGTATCCTATTCCTGAGCCACAGGATGTCTATCAAGTACTGTTCTGAGTTGTTGACTGAGTTTTGCTCCTTTGCAGACAAATTCCTTAGCAGTCGACTTACCAACAACCTGGTAACTATCTGATTTCTCCAGCCACATTGAAAACTTCTCATATTTTCTAGGAGTCTCCAGTCTAAACTCTACATGTGTACAAGTACAGGGGCATGTTCAGAGAATGGTGTGGTTTTCATCCAGTCTTTTGGAAATTTCTGAATATCACCGAGAATTTGAAGTGACTTTGTTGTGATATTTAGATCTGTTTTCGAAAGAATTATTTGATCTGGGCCAATTTTGTCTCCACCTGGCTTTGTAGAGTAATGGATTCTTTAAGAYGGGTAAAGGGCTCAGCTAAAGCTTCCTCAGTGGTATGGTTGAGGATAAGAAGGTCACAATATTTTCTTACAGCTTGGGAAACATAAGGTGCCAGTGGGGTTCCCCACATGAAACTGCAGAGCATATCTTTGTTATTTATGSATAAACAAACACAGAGATGCTTGCAGAGTTAAAAATCAAACCATATGATGCTAGAGTGATACATTGTTCTTAGTATTTTATTCTTGACAGTGGATAAATCAGTGCAGTCAAAGGCATGAGAAATGTTGGGAGTTCCTTTATTTGGCAAATGAATTCTAAATAACCTTCAGAGAAAATACTTCCATCAAATGCAGGGACTTCAATAACTGCTTTTAAGATTCACACAGGGCAATTCTGATTTTAGTTAATCTCCTTCATTAAGATTTGATCTGCACTGGATTTATGAGAAAAGGCTGGAACCATGATTATTTTGTAATGATAATGTTGCAGCATGTTTTTGAGGTGTGGTATTGAGCAGCAGAGGAGTAAAAGGGAAAGGATTGAGCATGAATATAAAACAGAAAGAACCAAAAATTACACTGTRAAATTACGGATCAAATGTTCAAGTCTGTGCCACACATTTTGAGTCGTAGCCTGTGTCCCCTTTCACACATGGGAAGGGAGTGCATACACCTGATGCTGTAACTATTCTAAACTCAGCATCTTCTTCTTGACCTACACTGCTATTCTGCCAGCTTCAAATTCCCAAAAGTTTTTGGGGGAAGTGGGAAAGGATGAGAGGGGAGGAATAAGAGGAAGGAAGAGARGAAGAGGAGAGGAAAGCATAGGAACTCTATAAGAGCTTGAAGCTCGTCCCTTAAAGCTGCGAGGATTTCCTTGGCTGCTTGCTTAGGAACAGATCACAAGGCAGCCCCTGCCCAGCCTAGAGTCCTCCTGGACCTCAAAGCTGAAGTGAGTCACATCCCTGTGCCTCAGGGCACCGAGCAAGCAGAGCTTTCTTACCTGGCAAGCCCTGGATGTTAGAACAGAGACAGGTGCCCCAGGGGGACACGATAAAGCCATGGCCACAGGAGCTCAACCAAGCAGGGACTACACGGGAACCACACCACCCACCTACACAAACACTGCCCGGGGCGAGGAACAGAGTGGGCRGCTGTGACCAGAGGGTGCAGAGGGCTTGGGCAGTGAGTTTGGCTGGTGGTCAAGCACCAAGGACATCAGACTTGTTTCCACTCGGCCAAAACTCACATCCCCTGCGTGCACCAGAAAGGACGTGGTGACCCAGACGGGAGCACCTGCAAACATGTGCAGGGGMCCAGGGCACGGTGCAGGGAGTGCCAGAGCCTGGCGCTGCTCAAAGGAGCAGAGTGCTAGACTGTGGTGGCTGCAGAAACACCAGATGTGTGAGGTGACACCACATGGACAATCTGCTCAGCCTGGTTGCAGAGGAAGTACAAGGAGGGAGGAAGTAGAAAGGCTGAGAAGCATTAGGATGTCTGAGGAGGAGATTGGCTTGGTGGAGCCCTACTGTACTATCCCCTAKACAGGAACATCACCATCCACATCTCAAGAAGAAATGGATCTCCTACCCTCTCCCCATCAAGCTAAAGGAGGGGAACGCAGAGAAATTTACTGGTTCTAATCTTTTGGAAGACAAGTTACCAGGAACAATCTGCTCAGTTCATAGTATTTCATAATAAAACAGTTTTTAATGGGGAATATGATTTGATAAGTTTCTTCCTTTGTACCCAGCAAATTCAAGGTAATTTATCAAATCAAACTAATCTTAAATTCTGCTACATGTAATTTATCTGATTTCCCATTTTCATTTAAATGTTTCTTTGACACAACACAAATATGAATTTTTTTAAAAACAGGGCACATGGTATTTATATTTGTGTAGGTAGCTATTGAACTGTAAATGGGTATTTAGCTTAGGGTAGTTGTGTGGCCTTGCTTAATTTTTGCAAAGATATTGTTGGCATCCTTATGCTACCAAGCATTATAAAATCTAGTGATGGAACAAGAGACTTGAAAAACCTATAGCAGATAAAAATTCACATATAATTATAGCTTTACAACATAAATCAACTTTTCTTAAGCAAAATAAAAAGAGAACAARAACAAAATGCATGACAACATCCATGAATACTTGTTTTGTGGTGTTGGTATGGTATTTTACATCAATTCATTCTGAACATACCATGTAGATTAGGCTTTTGACTCAGTCGTGTGTAATTTAAGCTTTAAGGAATGTTCCATACAATGAAACTCGCACAGTGGGTTGTGTCTTTGCCTTTGCTAAGCAGCAGTGACAGGCACTTAACGCTGCTAAGCAGGCAGAAAGCAGCAGGAGAAACAAACATCAGAATTTGTGGGAAGAAAGGTGCTAATGGGGCTTGAGTGCAAGCCCCAGTCCCKTTCCACTAGGACCTCCCACATCAGGGAGCTGCCTCTCCCAGCTCTGGCACAGCAGGCACAGGACTTGTAGCCACGCAGCCGTGGGATGTGCAGCCGCCTTATGTCCAGAGCTCCTGAGCGTGTTGGGTTAAGGTTGTGCTTAACCACGGCAGGAAGGAAAGCACTGCAGGTTGGCGCCCACAATGATACCACATTGCTTGAAGCAAGCAGCTCTAAAACTGAAGAAAACTTTAACCTTCACCTCCGATTAAGCCAGTTCTGAGAAAGCATGGATGTAAAAGTAGCTGTAACCCTGTGTGTGCCCCGAGTGTGTGCAGCCCCCAGAAGAGACACAGGGCATGAGCCAGCAGCAGCATTGCCCTTGTCTTCCTTTGAGTTTTAACACTGCAGAGCTGACTCGGGCCAGGAAGGAGCAGCACTGGGAATGATCTAACACATGCAGCTTGTAATGTTTCTAATAGACAGTGTGCTCTGACTGCTGTTGCTCCATCTAGGAAGTTAGATGAAAGTGGCATTAAAGCTGTCTTTCACTCCAGGGAAAAGTCCTGCGTCCAGAAAGGTGGCTTTCTGGCTTTTTCTGACATTGAAGTTCTGCTCCCGCTGCAATGGGATTGGTCTGATTCTGATTGGGTGCTTAAAGTAATATCAGCAGTCATGAAAACAGAATGCAATGTAGGGGAGAAGAGGGGAAAAAAAGAAAATCTATTAGAGTTTCTACCATTATATTTTTCCTGTGTTTGTCCATTTAAAGCATTAGGGCTTTCTAACAGGGTTACCAGAAGAAAGCAGAAGTTTGACAGTCAGTTTGGTTGCTAGCACTGAAAACTGTGCCAAACTGTGGAGCAGTTCAGTGCTACATCACGACTCTGTTTGTTGTCCCTGCCAGGGATCTCAAGAATCCAGAAATCAGGGGTCACTTGCTGGGAGGTTGGCAAATGCCCTCACTCAGCCTCTTTATGTCCATGGCTGGAGATAATGAAAGGTAGGAGGTCTGCACCAGAACCTCTTCAATGAAAGGTTGTAGCATTAAAGCATGAGAATATTGCACTTCAGACTTAACTCTAATGACAAATTCCCCAGTGAATCTGCTCAGACTTTAGCAGAAACATCCAGTGGACARTGTTTTAAAGTGTCGCAGAAACATATTGAAAATATATTTGCATACATCTTCTGTCTTTGCATCCATTTTCTATTCCAAACCCAGAGTGAAAAGAACATTTGCCTTGTATTGTGAAGGCACAACAGCCCTACACTGCAAGACAAAGAGTGCTGGGACACTGTTTGATACAGTTATTTTAGAGATGCTTTTGGTTTTGGGTGGATTGCAGAACTGGTGTTTGAGGCAGGGGTCAGGGCCTGTGTTCAGGCTGGTGATGAAGGCTGTAGAGCGGAAACAGAGTCAACACACAGAGGAACGTCTTCAGATAAGCTGTGCAGAGAACAAAGTGGTTCACCTCTTTTTAGTTTCTGTGAAAGAAATGSAGAAAGAAGTTTCTATCTTAATTTTATGAGTAGAGGTTTGCATATCCATAAGTATGTGCATAAATAAAAGTCTTGAAACATTCTTGAAAACTCTTCTCAGGGAAGAAGGACTTCACTGGAAATTGCTGGAAATTAAGAGAAAACAAAGGTACCCAGGCTTTTTAAAATCCTAAATCTCATTTATGGCCTCTTTTGAAAGAGGCTGATTGAATATGTGAGTGTTCCTCATAATAAATAGATGTATTTTGTTGTGCTGTCAGATTATCTCATGGGAAAGATATCCGAATCTTAAAAGCAATCACAATCTGGTTATCAGTTGCAAACTCTATTGATTTATTTTTTAAATGAAAATGTAACTGGGAAGGTACAATATTTGCTTTTAAAAGATGACAATTTTACTGTCTTGTGTGGGCTGAGAATAAAAGAGGCAGCTGATGGTAAGTCTGCAGATCTGATTGAAGAATCAAACAGAAAATTATTCCTGCGTGAGCTGAAGCATAGACAAATAGCCAAGTTTGCTGTGTTTATGATGGCTGTTAGTTGATCTGGGAACAGAGAGGGAGCAGGGATTAATAATGTTTTATGGCTGTTTAGGGAAATTTTAAATGGAGCCATTGTGATCTTTACTGGTTAAAGCTTCATCAGGGAACAAGAAATTACTCTTCTGGATAGTGAGTAAAGAAGCAAGAACTTGCAGATGGGTTTTGCATATCAGTTGGGAATTGGTACCTCTAGGGCTAACGTGTGTTTTTGGTGCAGACACAGAAGACTATTTCATTAGGCATTTTTTCAAGTTACATAGACTGGAGAAAAATGTTCAGGAAAGAGCTTGTATGTCATTGAGAGAAATCTGAGCATCTGCAACACAGTTCAATGGAAGTTAAAAAAAAAAACCAATCCAACCCAATCCAAAACCTTTCCCCCTGCTCCAAAGATACATACTCAACTGCTGCTAGAAGAGCTGGAAACTCATCTCAGAAATGTCAAGCACAGACATTTCACAGATGCCTTTTCATTTCTACAACAGTAAGAAAGGAAGGAAAAGCAGGAAGTGTTGATTTTGGGACATAAAGAGTCCAATGTTGAGCTGCCTCAAAGGGTTCAACAGCCTGTTCACTGTTTCTTTACTGAGGTGTAGTGAGTCACTCTGGGAGGGGGAGCAGTTGTTTGCCATCATCTCTTCTGACCTTTTTGATCCAACAAAGAGAGGGAGTAGAGGAAAGTGCTCTTCACTTAACCTATTCCCTCATGAAAAACCATAACTTTGTGGATTTGAGGGAGAGAAAGTGTCTGGTGAAGCATAARTTTGCTTCAGGAGTTTTGAGGAAGGAGAGGGAGGAATCTGGAGAATGTGTGTTTTAGAGTGGGCATCCACCACCCTGGAGCTGCTGGCTGGTACTTGGGTCCCCAGAGGCCGCTGTCCAGCCCTGTGTGCCACACCTTCCACACAAATCTGGTGGTGTCTGGGTTGCTTTAAACACATCTTCCTCGCAGGCTTCTCAGAGGGAGGCTTTAGTCTTTCCTATTTTCCATCAACTTGCTCCTAGAACAGGGCTGATATTGCAGCATTTTGATGGAAAAGACCACCTCCAACCCTTCTAAGAGAACTGCAGCATGCAGACTTGCTGACAGCCTGTTTCATCTCCAAATTTAATTAGTTCTTGCAGGACTGGTATAAGACAGTGTCAAAATCAGTCTTTTCTTATCCCATAGTCAAACTTCTAGATATGCAGCACTAAACATGGACTCAAAAGCATCACTAGGACACTGAAGAAATTGGTATTTATGAACAAAGTAAAGTGGTAAAAGATTAAGATAAAAACTTACCTCTAAAAATTGCAGGATACATACTCAACTCATTATTTAATTAAAAYAATGAACAGAAACAAAGGCATGCCCTTTAAAATGAGCTTCTTAGAAGCCAACAAGTGCATATGTGACAAAACAGCTAATGAAAAAGATACCTGCTGATGAAAAATAAAATCTTTGACTCTTCTCATTCATCCATTAAATATTCCTGCAGAAGGGATTATAAAAGCAAAAAATCAAATAACCCAAACCAAAAATTTGGTGCCTTGAAGCACTTTTTTTCATTCTTTTAAGTATAAGAAGCTACAATCCAGGGAAAGCACAAAAGAGAGTTTTATTTCCATTGTGATACTGTCAAACTTCATATTAAAAGTATATAAAAATTTGTAAAAATACAGATACAAATAGTAAGCAGGTAAGTATTAAAACAATTGAAATGGGCTTGTATTTCCCACAGGTCTGGTTCTCCATTTGCAGAGGTTTTATACCAGAAAATTTTATTCATGTACTTGTATTTACATGTACAACAGGGCCATTCACAATTTTACCTTTCCAGAAGGACCTAAAGACACTTTAGGGACCCTTTGAGAGATCCAGGTAGCATTTCCTTGTGTTTTAGAGAGAATCTGCTTCTAATTTTTGCACCTTGTGCCATTTTACATGGGGAAGCAGCCTATATCACCACAGAGAGTAGGAGACAGGTGCATGCTATGAAACTGAATCAGAGTTTGCATCCCAAATTAAAGTAAAAGGTATTTGAGCTTGTTGAAAACACCAGACATAGAGGTAATCATACAGATATGGTGATACTATTCATATGATCAAAGTTCTTTTGTAGTTCATAAAAGAAATTAGACTAATGTTTACTATTTTGTTGCTATAGGGCCAGTTAGCATTTCTTGAAGCTCCTAGGGACTACTTTTTGATGTACGATTCTGCCTTTGATTATGTTGGGTAAAAAAAAGGGAATGGGAAAGAACAAGCCTGATTTTGGTACTGCATTAGGTCTCAAAGATCCAATATTATTTTCTGTTTGGATATTGAAACTTGCTGTGAGACCTGATGTACAGAAGCAGTGTCAATACAGTGTATATGTGCAGACAGACAGAAAATCCTTAAGTTTTTTTCATACAGTATTGAGCATAAATCCAGGCTCATACTACTGCAACAATCTATCACTTCAGGTCAAAATGTTATTAAAAAAAAAAAATCAACATTATGCATTACAGCTTTATGCTCTTTTTAAATTAAGGAACAGCTGCCAGATGATGAGAATTTTGGTAGAGTATCATAAAAATATTTCAGTGAGAGCTCTTCTAGATAAGGTCTACAGAAACATGACATTTAAATTCAGGACAAATATATGAAGTAGTGGGGGATGGTCTGAAAAATAGGAAATGGTCTGCCATAAGACTGCTGTTACTTTTCCAAATGGGTGAGGGCCAAATATAAGCAAAAACAAAAACAAAAACAAAAAAAACAAACAAACAAAAAAATAAACCATGCAATTTTCACAAGTACAAGGCAAGGTGGCTGTAGATGAAATTAGGCAGGTTGCCTTCAGAGTACAACTGCTTAGGTAGAAGCCCAGTAATTGAAAACTTGAAAGTTTTATGGACAATAGCAAATTGATTTCTGACTGGAAAAGGCAGGAACTGTAGTTAATTGGTTATCAGGCTGGGATGAACCCTGACCAGTGCTGCCAGTTGTAGCGATACAAACCTGGCCCCAGTGACCTGACTTTCAAAAGACCTTCATTGCACCCACACCACTGCTGCCATTTTGGAGCTGATCCCCAAAAATCAGGGCTGGTCTAGTGGTCTTTACAAAGTCTTTCCTCTCTRCTTGCAGGTTTTGCAAGCCGTAGATGCCAGTATTGCACCCAAGCCACACCAGTGGGAGACCTGTGAGTATTTTCCATTTCTCAAAGACCGAAAGAAAACACAGGAAGTTCATACTGATGTTGGCATGGAAGGGAAATGCCAGGGAGAGGTGACGCTCTCTGCCCACTGTTCCTCTGCCTCAGAGCTGGCATGGGCAGCATGTGCTCAGGGGTTTGAAACATGGGTACGTTGGTCCCAGCCCCGCAGAAATCCCAGCTTTTCAGATGTTTTATGGATTTCCAGTAGGAGCAAGATAGCAGAGGGGATGAAATGTTTACACAAGGGAGTGTCGATTGCTTTCTTGCTGTCACCCACAGGTCTTAGCTCTGTACCTGAAAAGCACCTAAAAGGTATTGGCTTGGGGARGCTGATGCATAAACAGCAGCTTTTGCTCATAAAACCTCAGATTCCAATGCAAATTTCACCTTAACGAAAACTGTAACTTTTTCACAAAATAGTGCTATCCGTCATGATTGCATTTGGCAAGCCTTGCTTAGCTTTAAAGTTGTTATTTAGAGACACTGTGTTTGCCAACATGATACAATTGTAGATGTAAGCCTTTTGACTTCAAAGAGGAAACAGCTTTGAAATGGCAAATTAAGTTTGGCAATTTTTGGCAACTACTTTAACAGTGAATTATTACTGATTTTTTTATTTTTTTTCCTATGCAATTACTCTATTTTCACAAGAGCTCCTGCTGTGCAAAGACTCTGGTAAGTCTTCTCTCAGTTCAGAGACAGGAGACACAGTGGTACCACTTTCACAAGGAAAGGCAAAACCTTGGTAAAGTCTTAAGACACATTGACAACTGTCTCCTAAATGCTGACTGGATAGAAATAGACTGTTCTTTGCACACTAAGCATTTGTCAGGCTGAACAGTTAGGTTTACGTTATTTATTTCTGTTTCTAGGAAAACTCCATGTCTGTTCAGCCTTGCTTCCTGTTTGATGCGAGGGATAGGTATCTAGGCTCCAAAGTTTTCCCTCAGCCTCCTCCATATATTATGCCTACAAGAGTTGGCATTGCAGTTTGTTTTGTTGCTTGGAGACAGCTGCAGGAACACACAGTGGCATAAATCACACCTGACTCTGTTGCTAAGGAAATAAGACCATCTCCTCTTTTTCCTTCAGACCTTCTAGTAAGTGAGGAAAGCAAAATTTATATTCAGGATATTTAAAATATTGCTTTAATTTAACAAAAGGACAAAAGGAAACTATGTAATGCATGTCTGTAACAATTTCCCTGGGGAACAAATACTGAATTTTYATTCTTCCAGAGGTGAGGAAGTGAAGAATTTGAACAGGTTGTGCGATCGAGGATAATAATGAGACACAGTCTGAATTTAGGGCATTAAAACTCCATAAACTTTCTGGAGGGCTTTTAAGACTGCAGAGCAATGCCTGCTGCTCATCCTAATGTTTATGGAGTTTCAAAGGATATAAAAAGAAGCAGTTTTAGCTACTAAAAGTTTGGCTTTGGTGAAAATTGAACTTGGAACAGTTGTAATGCATGCTATTCACTGATTAGCCCCCCAGATGGGTCTTCATCCATCATGTCATTTGCCTGGCCCTCAAGTTCCAGAATCTCATACCAATTGTTTTAGGGCACCTGGGAATACAAGAAAGGCTGGTAGGGATTTATCTGTCGCTCTGAGATCTGTTTCCATTTCACCCCAGCCCCAGCACAATCAGTTACTAAAGTCAATCTCTCTTTTGCTCCAGTGAATGGTGATGTGGTCAGCTTTTGCCTCTGTGGTTATAAACAATATGCTCCAATGATATTATGCTCCAATTATAAATTGAAGGAAATTTTTGATCAGGGTACCTGATTTTTTAAGACCTAGTGAAACATGATAGAACAACTCTTAAATATGATAGCACCAGTATGCAGACGCTAACATTTAGAACAATATTTAATAAGCTTAATATGACAGAAAACAGAAAAATTATTAACAGCATGCAACATTACATTTAGGGTTTCTGTTGTTGGCAGTGACCAACTGAACAAAATGTGCCACCAGTGATGTTATCCATTTTTCTTCATTCTTTCCAAGACATGATGTATCTGTTCTATACCAGGATGAATGGTGATTAAATCCTGTGTCCATTGCTTCAGATGTGTTCTAGCAGCTGACACAGRTAGTTGTGCTGCAGTAGTGTTTTCACCAGTGCAAGGTTCATTCCAGGGGGGTGGGCAGTAAATCTTGACAGGATGTGTTGCTAGATTGCAGCAATTGCTGGGTTGTGACAGAATCATCTAATTTAGGTAAAATTATGAAAGCAGATGTTTGCTTATTTCTGTAGAGATGTTGTCTTTCAGTATGGAATCTGGAATAATTCTCATAAAAACACATCCCTTTCCAATTTATATAAGTGCAGTTCCAAGGATTTCATCAGGATATATTTCAAACTGACAAACAATTTGTTCAACATCAAGACAAATGTCTTAGGCCTTAATGGTGTTACTTTCACCAATAAATCCTTGTTCCCATGCAGTCCTTGCACCAATGTGGACAGTTTGTTACTTGTTCCCATTTTGCTGGACCCATACTACGTGCTATATCGAATAGGGAATAATCCCACAATGATTTAACCCCAGTGCAATGGTTGGGTATGTGATGTATGCTGAAGCATTGTGTATTATTAAAATAGAACCTTTACAAGGGTAAGAGGTGAAGTTAACTAGATGCCACCAAGATGGAAATTCTCTTTTAAATTTATTTGCATTATCCCAGATTGCATTATCCCAGATTACTTTTAAGCATTTCAGTGGTGAAGGTTCATTGCCTTCCCTTATAATTGCTGTWGCAGGAAGTTGTATCCATAATGGAGTTTGGATACAACTAATAGATTTTGGTATGGGCTGTGCCTAGAAGAGTCATTATATGATGAGGATTCTTTTCATCAATTCTTTCCCATTAAGGCAATATACCTGATAAAAGCAATTCGTTTCAATTGGTATAAACCACTTGGTACTGAGTTCATTTTGTTTACTGGGACTTCGGCATTCATGCTCTATAATGCTCCTAATGGTGTCCCCAGGATACCAGTCACATCTCTCCTCAATAATTTTGGACAGGGGAGGGTCAATCCACAGAAAAATGATAATCATCCTGTGTAAGAGGTACTCAGAAATGGGGAGAAGGCAGAGTTAACTGCAGAGATATTAATCTGCACTGATAATTCCATTTGTTTGAGGGACTACTAAATAGCACATTTTGTTGGCCTTTATATTTGATCGCACAGGTGTGTGGAGAAAACGTTTCAATAATCTTAATGGGAGTCTTGAAAATTTTTACTTCAAGTAAGAATGATATGAAGAGAAGCTTTGTCAAAAGATAGAATTTTTTTTTTAAAAAATTAATTACTGGACCATGACAAACTATTCATTTTTTTTTGAACTACAGTCATCATCTACTCTTGTACTCTCCTTGCGTCACTCCATGACTAGGACTCTCACAGAGCAGAAGGATTAGGATGCTGCTATCAAGGAATGCACATCAGGATCAAGCTGCCTGCTTTCTCACTCATAGCACTGACATGCAGCAAGTTGAATTAGTTGTAAACTGTGACTTGACAGGCATCTGCAAAAACTATGGTCATGTGCACCACATGCAATGAAAACATACCAATGCCTTTAGGGAGATGTTTAACTCTATACAGCCCTCATGCTTTCAATCTGCTTGTTAGCTTTCTGTGCAATCACTGAGAAGGCCCCCAGAGGTAAAATAAGATGTGACAGATTCATGGATGATTGACTTCTGCAAGGCAAACGTGACTCTTCCTGAGCACAAAGAGGCATTGAAATCTTCCCACGTCAGGCAACCCTGACGTGCTTTCTCATCTTGTACAAGCATGCTTTGAGTCACAGAACCACCTTAGTATGGCTGAGATTTCATCCAGAGATGAAATGGTCCAATGTCCCCTGCTCAAGCAGAGCTACTGAGAGATGGTAACCAAGGACCACAGTCACACAGCTTCTGAGTATCTCTACAGAAGAAGATTCCATGAACACTCTGGGCCAATCTGTCAGTGCTCAGTCATTGTGACACCAAAAAAAAAAGTTTCCTGATGTTCAGAGGGAAGGTTTATGACTTGCAGTGTTTCTCTTTGTGCCTGTTGTCACTGAGCATCCCTGAAAATAACCTGGTTTGGGCTTTTCTGCACCCCTTTCTTCAGGTATGATATACCTTGAAAAATTACCCCTTCTGGAATCTTCTGTTTGAACAGGCTATAGACAGCACTTTCAGCCCTTCTTATTGGGGTGATGCTCTAGTTCCCTCATTATCCTTGAAAGCTTTTGCTGGATGCTATGTCTGTCTCTCTCGTGAGGGGGAACCCAGCACTGCACACAGTACTCGAAACGTGGCCTCCCCCGTACTGAGCAGAGAGAGTTGGATGCGACCTGCAAAGTCAGCAGAGTGAAAAATGCCTCAGGTTGGTTTATTTCTAACAAAATAGTACTGCTGGGTAAGAATGGTGAAGACTGTGACTTTATATGAAAAATACAGCAAGGGGATTCTGCTTAACAAGAGGCAGTCTAGTGAATCTAAGAAGCTTTTGATCCCTGAGGCCAGAGCTTGTGTCTTCTGTTTGTAGTTCCTGAAAGCCCTGTGATGCCATCAGAAAGCCATTGTGACATGTGGGACATCAATCCTTTTTGCAGCATGGGGCAGCTCCAAAGGGCCAGAATGCCTGCCCTCCTCCACTGGGGAAATCTACACACGGGGGAGTATTTGCTGTGCAACAACAGCAGCAGAACTTGGGGAGCTGATCCCAACCTCCAACTTCAGCTGCTGTTGCTGAGAGGCCAGAAACTGCTTTTACACCTTCACCATTCCTGCTTGCACATGTCAAAGAGGTCAGTCACCACCCTGCCCTGAGAGCTGTCACATGCAAAAACACCTCTGGTGTCACTTGTCTGCCCCAGGATAGTCCCTGGCACTTGTGGCAGCTCAAGCACAGCCTGGACGTAGAACAGGCAGCTCTTCAGTGCTTGATGTGGACAGCTTGGCTGCTGTCTGCAGCCTGCATCTCTGCATTGCATCTCCAGGGCAGAGCAGGAGCTCCGCGTCTCTTTGGTTTGCAGTGCCAGATGGCGTCAGAGAAGGGCTTGGCAGAAGGGGCCACCGCTTCCTCTGCTCCCAACAACAACAACAATAACAACGACGACCAGGAGCCTCTGGCTGTGTCTGAAAGAAGTGCTGAGTGCCCAATCTGCCTGGACCCCATTGAGGATGAAGCCTCCGTGAGCTGGTGCAGACATGCTTTCTGCTTTCCTTGCATACTGGAATGGGCCTGCATCAGACCTGTTTGCCCGACCTGCCACGAACCCTTCCACTACCTCTTCCGCAAGGTGGGAGACAACTCCTACGAGGTGTACTTCGTCAGCCCCCCCAGCCAAGAGCGAGGAAGGAGTTCTGGTCGCCAGCCTGCAGAAAGGAGGCGGCGCCATTCCACAGGCCACTGGCAGCGCAGGTCCTCTAGAGGACAGCATGGCAGTCGCCAGGCCAGGGACCTGGAGAGGAACCAAAGCAGGGGCCGGGACAGGAATGAAAGCAGGGGCCGGGAGAGGAGCCAAAGCAGGGGCCGGGAGAGGAACCGAAGCAGGGACTGGGAGAGGGACCAAAGGAGGGACCAGGAGAGGGATCAAAGCAGGTCTCGGAGGCGAAACCATGAGGGCCGCAGCAGGGTTCAGCAGGCCTGGGCCTACCAGCGCTTAAGCAGCAGGAGACGGCAGCACAGCAGGGCCCGGGACACGGCTTCTGAAACTTCTAGTGATGAGATCTACGAAGCTGCAAGGCAGGAACAGGATGTCTCAGTCCGCTCAGGGAGGAGTGAGCACCGTCAGCGGTCACGATCGGCTTCCTCCAGGGAACTGTGGGCGACAAGGAGCCGATCCCTGAGGAGGCTCCAGAGCACTTTGCATGAAACAGAGAGGGAAGAGCAAAGGAGGAGGGAACACAATGAAAGGCAATCAGCAAGACCTGAATAGGATGTCCCCAACTCCTCAGGGGGGAGTGAGCACCGTCAGGGTGTGAGCACCATCAGCAGGCACAGCAGGCATCATCCAGGGAACCCCAGGCAACAAGGAGTCAATCCCATCCATCCCAGTGGACATCCCGTAGGTCTGAGTGGCACAGGCACAGGTAGCACACCCTACCAAGAAGARTACTACAATATGTCCTGCTACTAGTGTCACAAATTATGCCACTTTACACCAGAACTGATCCTACTGACAATTCCAAAAATAAAGTCAATTCCAACAATGAAGCTTGGAGCATAGGATTTCATCTCTACCATAAAACACATCTGGAGATCTAGAGACCTAGGTAAGGGTGACTAATGCTAGGAGGATAACAAGCTAAAAGGTAGAAGAAACACCTCAAGCTGCCTTACTTCTAAACCAGAACGTAGTGTTGGGTATGAATGGTGAAGACTGTGACTTCCTGTAGAAACTGTGGCAAGGGGATTCTGCTTGACAAGAGCCAGTGTAGTGAATCTGGGAAGCTTTTGTTCCCTGAGGCCAGAGCTTGTGTCTTCTGTGTGTAGTTCTTAAAAGCCCTATGATGTCACCAGAAAGCCATTGTGACATGTGGGACATCAATCCCTTTTTCAGTGTGGGACAGCCCCAAAGGGCCAGAATGCCTGCCCTCCACCATTGAGGACAGACATCTGGAGGTGGGAGAAGCATGGACCTCCATCCCGTTGGCTGCCTTCTGAGAGCATAGAGAGGATTTGCTGTGCAGCGATAGCAGCCGGACCTGGGGAGCTGATCCCAACCTCCTACACTCCCAGACTTCAGCTGCTGTTGCTGAGAGGCCAGAAACTGCTTTTACACCTTCACCATTTCTGCTTGTATGTATTAGACAGGTCAGTCACCATTCTGCCCTGAGAGCTGTCACATGCAAAAACACCTCTGGTGTCACTWGTCTGCCCCAGGATAGTCTCTGGCACTTGTGGCAGCTCAAGCACAGCCTGGACGTAGAACAGGCAGCTCTTCAGTGCTTGATGTGGACAGCTTGGCTGCTGTCTGCAGCCTGCATCTCTGCATTGCATCTCCAGGGCAGAGCAGGAGCTCCGCGTCTCTTTGGTTTGCAGTGCCAGATGGCGTCAGAGAAGGGCTTGGCAGAAGGGGCCACCGCTTCCTCTGCTCCCAACAACAACAACAACAACGACCAGGAGCCTCTGGCCGAGTCTCCACAAATCTCAGAGAACCTAATGTGCGCAATCTGCCTGGATGTCATTAATGACCAAGTCTCCATAAGCTCGTGCAGTCACGCTTTCTGCTTTTCTTGCATATTGGAATGGTCCCGCAACAAAGCTGTGTGCCCGATCTGCCGGGAGCCTTTTCGGTACCTCCTCCGCAAAGTGGGAGACAGCAACTTTGAGGTGTACTCAATAGGACCCCACACCAGCTCCGTCAGACTTGACCAAGAAAGGAGTTCTCATCGCCACTCTGCAGAGAGGAGCCGGCGTCATTCCGCAGACCATCACCAGCGCAGATCCCCCAGCAGAAGGCGCAGCAGCAGCCGTGCCCGGCACTGGGACAGGGAGCGAAGCAGGTCCCGGAGGCGGAACCATGACAGTCACAGTAGGAGTCGGCGGACCCGGAGTCACCACCGCTCAAGCAGCAGGCGATGGCAGCACGGCAGGGCTGTGGTCACGGTTTCTGAAACTTCCAGTGATGAGAGCTACCGAGCTACAAGGCATGAACGGGATGTCCCAGCCCGCTCGGGAAGGAGTGAGCACCGTCGGCGGGCGCATTCAGTTTCCTCCAGGGAATTGCGGGCGACAAGGAGCCGATCCCGGCACTCTCGGAGGACATCCCACGGCCATGAGAGGCACAGGCCCAGGTAGCACACCCTACCAAGAAGGGTACTACTCTATGTCCTTCTACTAGTGTCACAAATTATACCACTTTACACCAAAACTAACTCTTCAAAAAATAAAGTCAATTCAAATCATCAAACTTGGGATCAAGGATCTATTGTCTGTTACAAAATGCATTGGAAAATCTAAAGAGACCCTTACAAGGATGCTAAAGGTTATAAGGGTAAGAGGCTAGAAGCTTGTGTGCTGCTTTTCTCATCCTGTTGTACATTACACTTACCTACAAGAGCTTGTACTGAGTATTTCATRTGGCTGTGCCTTCTCACTATATTGCATTTCCACACGATCAGCTGAAAAGAAAAGGAGAACAATCCTTTCTGCCCTGCTGCCAGTAACACCAATGTCTTATTGGGAAACATCTTGTCCTTCCACATTGCCCATTTTTTGCACTTTACCCCAAGTATCRCCCAGAATATCTTCTCCTCTTAACCAGTCTTCTGACAAGGCAACAGTGAAAAGGGAAGCTGGTTTACAATTACTCTGCTGTATCATAGACTGGCTGGTATGGCTCTGTGTAGAGCCTCACCCCCAGTGGCAGTAAAGGCTACAAACTCCACACAACATCTAAAGACCAGCAAAATCACTGGAAAACAATGGTGGACCTAGAATACTGTTACTTTTAAGTAAGTCAGAGGTGATCCAAAAAATTAATTTGCAGGCCAAGACGACCTCTATTCAAGACAAACTGTATTCAATTTTTGTGTTATACTACAGYTGTCGTCTGCTCTGTACCCTCCATGACCAAGACTGCCACAGAAGGGTTAGGAATTCAGATCAGAATCAAGCTGCCTACTTGCTCACTCACAACACTGATGTGCCTGCACKGGTTGTGAGCTGTTGACTGTTGCAATCCCTTCATTACAGAGGGTCACCAGAGTGGTCAGGCGTGATCTGCCCTTTGTAAAGCCATGCTGTTTGTCTCGGATCAGCTCCTTGTCTTGTGTATGATTTAACAGTGTTTCCATGAGGAACAGGGACACCCCTGATTCCAGGAGTCCCCTGCCCAGCTTATTCTCACACTCAGCCCCCAGTACTTACTGTAGCTGCCACTGCTGTCCCTGCTGTTGCTTGAGCCTCACTGACTGTCCCTAAGCCTTCCTCATAACTTTTGAGATACATCTTACACTTCCCAAGCTTTATCTGACATAGCACAAGCAACATTTATTCTCKCTTACAAATCTTTTAAAGACACTAGCTTAAATGCCCATTGTTGAATCCTTCTGAGAATTTTTGCCTTCAAAATTCAGGAACGGAGCTGGGCTTCATAGGCTTGATCAGAATATCTTCCTTTGGGCAAAACTAAAATGTTGAACAAGGCAAATCTTGCCCAGTAACTCTTTGCAGCGAAATGCTGGTGGTCTTGAATGGCTGGTCCTTGTGATGATCAGCAGAAGGTTCAGTGCATGGTGGGTTTTGCAGCCTTCCCCACCTCAGGGGACTTTGGAGCTATGGGAGGTATCAAGTTGAGAAGCAGAAATTCCAAAAAGCCCACCAAAGTCTTCACACGCATGTTTAACCACATGGATACTAGTATGCTAATAATTCCTTCATGTTTATAATTTCTGTTGAGTTGATGAGTAGAGGTCCCTATTAGCATGTCACTGTGAACAATACCTGAGCTGAAGAATTCACTATTTTAGGAAAAAAAAGTGAATTGCAAGGAAATGGAAAAGTGAGGAAACAGTGAGGGTACTTATTTCTGCCAGAGCATTGGAAGGTGTTTTGTAGGTGCTGTGCTGTAAGTAAATGGATTAGAAGAATAATTTAAAAGAAATTACTGTTCTTTCTCCTTCCTCCTGCCCTCTTATCTCTCACAGACACAGACAGTTTTAGCAGAGAGATTCATTGCCTTTTCGTACTAATGTTTTCAAACATTTTTTATGTGTGTACATGAAATGCCAGAATTTCCTTCTGCATTTAGCAAGACTTCCTTTTTTTTCAAGTATTGGGTGCACAGTAAAAGGACATTCAGATTATACCAATGTACTTTTGTGAGGATTTTTTTCCCCAAAGTCATTATACCTCAATCAGCAAACCATTTATCCACTGCTGGCACACACACAACTTCTGAAATTCTTCGCTCACATTTTTTTCTTAATTATCCTTATTTGTCTTAGGGTTCTTCTGCTTGCAGCAGAAAGAAGGTGGCACTTCAAACCAATCTCAACTAAACTTCTCTAATTTACTGAAAGTAGCTCAAAGAGCTTCACCCTATAAAGAGAATTTCCAGAACATTTTAYAGAAAGAAGTATTGGAAAAGAGAGTTGTGGCAGTGACTAATAGGTGTTATTCTCTCAGAGTGTTGAAACCCTGTTAGTACGAGTGATGAACCACATCCCAGATGGACTTCCAACTACACATGTGCATGAATGAACCATGTTTCTTGGCTTTGCTCTTCCTGGCAGCAGTTTGGTTTCAAAGCTTTTCTTTAGTCTTGTGTATTAAGGACATCTGTCTCCACACATGCAAGAAAATTTTCAGCCTGAGATCTAAAGTCTGGTTCCAAGAAAGAAATGTGATGCAGATCAGTATTTCTGACTGTCACTTGCAACAGAAAAAGTAGCTCCTCCTTTTCCTTCTCCTTCCACAATACTTGGTCTGTTTAGCCAACAAAATGATGTACAAAGCTCTTGTAACATTACAGGGAAAGCCAAAACAGCACTTGTGCAGGCTGGTTCTCCTGCAGTCAGCTGCTGAGTCTCCCATCAACTTCAGCGGGGGGAGGACTTTAACCACTSTAACTCCTCAGTCTGTGTGTGATTCAAGTTATTTATCATCTAGACCATTCACAAACCTCCCACTGCTACTTCCCTTTCAGCAGTGGATAATTCTTCCAAAAATTGAGTTCTAAAAATGGGGCAGAGTTTTGGTGTTTCTTTCACTTCATATGGTTGTGGAATAGCACATCAATCCTCCTGTTTCTCAGATGGTACAAGCTTAACATAATAGTGAGGAGATTTTAGCATTCTACCTTTACAATTTAGCTGCTGCTGAATCATTTCCACACAGAGATTTCAAACAAAACACTTATGCCTAGAATCAATGTACATTTTCTTCTATTCATAAATATGTATTTTCTGATTTTGACATGCTTACATATGTACCCTTGCAAAAATCTGTTGATTTACACAGAACTGCACCACACTTCAACCGAAAAAAATTCTGTGAAAACAAAAGGATACTTAATAATCTTCAAATTGAACCTAGCACTAATTAAGCATAATAATTTTTAATGTTCTGCCACTGTGGTCTGCYCAGGAAGGTTTTTTCTTTTTATCTGGAGAGCACTGAAACCAAGCACTGGGCTTTCATCTCCAGCTTCTTCCACTCCTCCATGTCTATCTGAGCCTTCTTTGTTTCACAGTGCCTTTTGCAGGTACTGGGGGGTTGCAAAGCTGTTAATTATCAGGAGAAAAATACTTTGGATCTCCCCCAGGTGAAGGAAAACAGCATGCTCACTGGCTGAATTAAGTTTCTGTTTTCCACAGCAGCAGAAATTGGAAATCTGTTTCTTCACACACACAAGAAAGAGTATTTCAGAGAGGTCTGTATGTCTGAATGCAGATTCTTGTAAAATTCTTTCGCTTTTCATTCTCCTGTGTGGCTGAGCCCACACTGACCTCCGCAGGGCCTGAAGCCAAWGTGAAGAAGAGAAGATACTGTGCATTGTAGCACAGTCATGTTCTGACCTGTCTAGCCCTGGCAAAAACACATTAAAGCAGCTGGTCTGTGGACAAGACAGGGATTATTTATTTCTGTGAAGGATTGCTTTTTTTTCTGTTGCCCCTAAAATTTGTAACTAGAAGACTCAGTATCTGAAAAAAAAAAACAACCTAGAACAACTAAAAATTCAGATGTATATTAAGGCAAAGTGATGGTACACTTAGTTCAGTCTACATGTCAAGGAAAGGAGCTGCCCGGCACCTTTGTGGGAAGCACTGGAGCTTTGTTTTGTCATCAAGCCGATGCTCTGGATTTGCTAGTGAGACTTGGAATTTAGAGTCCACTTTTCTTGAGAAATCTTTTTCCTTTAAAAAAAATACAACAGATGACCCCAGTGCTTGCATGATTGCCATGGGGGTGAGGCACAAACAGCTCCACTCCCAGCCCCACGCTGGTCCTGCCAGYAAGAGTGCAAGCACTGTTGGTTCCTCCAGCTGCTCATCTCGAATGGACTCATCCCTCCTTCTGCTGTGCTGCTGGGATCCATCTTCCTTGAGCCCTACTTGACTCAGTTCATGGTCAAAGACTTCTAATTTGGCCCACRTGTATATTTCAACAGGACTCAGGACATCAGGAAAACGCAACYAGACTTTAAAGTCTTGAATCTAAAAAATAAGGTGCTGAAACTCTCTTTGTTATACTATAACCATATATAGGTGCTTCAGTGGACGAAGGCATTATTCTGATTACTAAACTACTATGTCCAATGTAAAAGGGTGAAAAATTGGTAAAATGGGAAAACACTACTAAAATACTGGCAGGTTGTGAGAAGCAATGCGTTAGAGCAGCAACCTTTACAGAGTGCTGGAATCATGCAGCATATGCAGCACTCAGAGGGTGAATTGCAGGCTCTCCTGACTGCTCCTGAGCAGCTGGAGGAGGCTGGCCAGAGCAAGCCKGAACCTTCTTCTGCCCTTTACATTGGTTTATAGTGCCTGTGGGTTACTTGGGGAGAAGCCTCTGATGGCTTGTTTAATCACAGYTTTTCCCCCAAGAAAATTGGGAAAATACTTTATGGCCAAGAGGCTATAATGTTTGACTTTATATTGCAAAGAATATTGAAATCTAGTCTTCAGGGGACTGTGCTCTTATTAGGAATTCCTGATACCTTTTATTCATTCAGTGTCATATGGATCATTACAATCTTAATTATCTTGATAATCRTGAGCTGTGTTGCATTTAATGAAACTGTTTTTAACAAGTAGCAAGTCGCGATGAACAGCAATCAGGGCCCAGTTGTGCAGGCAGAAAATTCTTTCAGAAACTGATGTCTGATTTCCAAGCTCTAGCCAGAAATATTTACAGACTTTTGGAATGGTTCACTAGGTGCAATGCAGTCATGAAATTAGGGTCTTAGGTGCCTAATTTAATTTGCCGTGAAGGCCAAGGGTGAGGCAGCAATTCAAAGCAGAGACATGTGGAGCGAGTCCAGAAAAACTGAAAGGAGTGAGACAGCAGCGGAGCAGACTTTCTCTAAAGGAAAAGCAAGACCAACTCCTTCACCCCATTGTCCCAGAGAATGGAGGTCTAGGGGGAGAGGCAAATCCCAGAACTTGGTTTCTAAATTCTTGGTGATACCACCACCTTTGGATATCAAATTKCCTCATGCTTTTGGGGGATTCTTTTCTTTGTTACCACCCACATCTTCCATTCTTGTTCTATTTCTTATTTTCTCTCACCGTGTTTTCTTGGGCTAGAAGAATAAAAATGCCTTGTTTCAGGTAAGAGGGTTTATGTTGTTGCATCTTTGAGTCATGACCATGTAGCATTCCATCACATCACAAAGTGCAGTGGGGAAACGCAGACCATGGAAATGCTGACATCTGGTGCATAATTCTCATCCCTCTTTCTCTAGCATCTGTGCCAACCTGTTCCTGCCTCTTCCCCTAGAGAATTCAGATGCACCACCTCTTTGGGGTTGAGACACTGCCCTGCATCCTGTATTACCCACTCTGCAAATGCCAAGCTAGAATAACTGCACCACTCACACCAATCAYGGGGTGCGTGTAATTAAAAGGGAGCATGACCTCTTACCCACCCAGCAAGCACTGACTGCAGCCTGTGAAATGTGGCTGGCATACTGATTTGAGTCATGTGCTAAAATCTCATTAGTCCTGCTGACCATTTTCAACACCTTTTGGGAGTGCTTCATTACCATGCAAACAGCGAGAGCTTGCTTGGAAAACCTCATCCTGGATGCAGAAATGCATCTTTCATGAAACATGACTCCAGTTGCCAAGAGTAGAACTGACCACTGTTAACACTCTGCAGCTCCTGTTGGAAAGTCTCTGTGTCATCCATCATCTTTTCGATTTAAAAATAGAAAAGACTTTTCATCTCCTGTGGCTTAGGATATGAGCCCAATAGCAGCATCAGCTAATAACCAGCTGATACTAGTTTTACATCCAGGGTGATCCRAATCCAACCAAATTCAGTGGAGTATTTTCATCATCTCACTGATTTTGGACTATTCTCCAACAGGCACAGATATAAAAATGCTTCATTATTGCCTGTTATTCACTGCTTAAGCAGTCATCMTACAGTTACTTGCTTCCACTATTTTCTGATTTAATGCAGTTCTTATTTCTTTTTACCTCTTTTAAAAACATTTACTACAGATCATGAACTGTTTGACAGACAATTACTCTTTGAAATATAATTATACGACAAAGAGATGGGAACTATGTAACATACATATGTGCTGCTCAGTAGCAGCCAAGATCAATTACAAAATACCACTTTAAGTATCGTGATGGTAAAGAAACAGTTGCAAAATCTGAGTTTCTTTTTATAGCAATTAATTTCCATGCCTTGACAAATTAAACAGTACTTTAATATCTATTTAGAAATACTATTTCCCCCTTTTCTCTCAGTTTCTAAATACCATGCATGGCAGGTCTGAACCACATCCTAAATGGCTTGCACATAGAAGCAGATTGCATCTTCTGTTTTTCCAGGTCCACTAAAATCCTGCAAGCACTATCCACTTCAGATTGTCTCATCCATTTAATTCCTTCTACTTTCACTGATTTTTCTGTGTATGGACTTGTTTTTATTCACCACTATGTGATAACATAATATGTAGTCAATGAAAACAACTTTTTWATTTTGTTTTATTTTATCTTGTATTTTTGACAGTTTTTACCCTGCCTTGAACATTCCTTATTTTTCTGTCCTAGTTACAACCCCAAAGGAGATCTGACAGCATCAAGACAATCTTCTGTAATGTTTTGTCTATTATTACTTTTTAGTGAAGATTTTAGTTAGACTGGTAAAAATTTTCTATTCATAAAAAGGGCTGTGTTTTCTGACAAAACTAAGTTGAGTCATGGGAGTATCTGACAGCCTCGGAAACTTCTCCTTTTTTAATAGTGCTGGAAAACATAGGAGGAGAGAGGTTGATTTGGGTCTTTCAAGTATATTTTTTAAACCAAAGGTAGTTATTTTCATATTGATAAAGCTTTTTGTGACTAAGTCAACACTAAGTTGGGAGGTTACAAAGATTATGATCAGCACTGAGGCATCCTTCTGCATTGCCTGTGCTAAGTCCACCACTAAACAGTCTCATTTATCTTTTGTTTTTATTGAAACAACAGTTTTCTACCTGTAGGATGAGCTCAAATTCTAATGCCTGAATCAAGCTTTCTCTGCAAGTTCTTAACCACGTCAAATGTGGGGACTTCAAGACTCAGAGACACTTGTTCATGACAAAATGTTCATGAGCTTCTACAGAAAATTTTAAACATTGTCAGGTTAGTCAAGAAGTAAAAAAGAAAGAATCACTTTCTCACCTTTCTCTGTACCAAATTTGCATATTTGGCTGTGATCTTATAGCACTATGAGAAAATAGGGTTTTTCTTGTTCTGCTACTTCTGCTCTGGGTAATGCCATTACAATTGTTTCAGTAATGCCAACRCAACCAAACTTACTTGTTTTTAAACAGGTAAAAAAGTAGCCACTGRAATGCCTTTAAGCAAATATCTTAGATGAGACAGCAGGATTCTGCATGAAAAAGTTAAAAAAGAAAAGGACAAAACAGACCTTCCAGAAACCTRGAAAATACTCTTCAAAAAGAAGTAGTTCAAGTGAAATTAATTTGCACCTGAGGACTAGATACAAATACTATGGTATGTCTCTTTATTTCAAGTTTCCAGAATCTGGTTAACTATAACAATCTGTCTTGTCATACACTTTAATTATTTTAATTTCTGTATGTTTTTGTAATGTCTTTCCTTTGGTTATAAAGTATGCAAGTAAAACCATGTTGTATCTTTATATTAACCCATCATCTTCACAGTAACTGTAATTTACCACAGGAGAGTAGGGAACACATTAGCATCATCCTGACATTTGTCAGCTGCTCAGAACAAATATTGTTTCTTCTCAGATTCATTATTGGCTCAAGCAAGGATGCTCAGATTTTCTTAGTGGAGAATAACAAATCAGAGTACAGAATAAACCACATTTTCATCTGCCTGAAAATTAGAGGCAGATTTATTCTTCCACATAAAATTAAAAAAGTACTATTTTCCTGTTTCTACARGGTTTCTTTATGACTGTTGAGAAATCTTGCTGTCTGTTTTGACAGAACAAATACTGCTAAATGGAGATTGCTTAATGCATGCAGGGTGAGATGGTCAAAGTAGCCAGACAAAGTATGAAATGACAACAACATACCCTGTCACGACTTCTGTTCACTCTTATAAGTATTGAATAAATTATCTCATTCAATCAATCTGCCTTGACTCTGAGGTTTTATGTGCTTGTCTTGCTTGTTATACGTGTTAGCCATGAGAAGTAGCAAAATTGAGTATATCATGGATCCACTATGTTCTCAAGGAACAAGAATATAATTGGGAACTCAGCTGCAAGCAACTGGAAGGGCTTTACAGCCCAAATGTTACTGACAGAGTCACTGAAAGCCATGAGAGCTGCAAACATGGGATGGGAGCTAGGATTTGTTCTGAAAAACTTCTATTAATAGAAATGAGTAGTAAGAAGGAGAAAGAAATCAAATCTCAGAAGCAGAATCCACTGGAAAAGTTCAAATTTTTAAACAATAGTAATTCTTCAGTTCAAAGCTTCATTTTGAGCTCACTAACAACAAATTTAAAGTAAATAAATCAGAAATAATAGGAAAATCACAGAAAGACTGCCACATTAAGCAATTTTTTCTTTTACCTTTCAAAGTGGAATGTACTTGATGCAATTTCCAGGAAAAGATCCTGTTATTCCTTTGTTATTCATATGATTAAAATAGATGCCAAGGACATACAAAAAAGCAAAGTATCTGAGTGTTAAAATGAAAAAGTATAACACTGAATGTTTACCATTCAAATGCTATTTTTTTAGGAGAATAAAAACATCAGAAAGTCTTTTTTAACAATGTAATTAATTTTGAATGCTAAAGTGACGTTCCTACTGGCTAAATTACTCTGTTTTGCTGTTCCATGGAAGCAGAGGTGTCTCTATTCATCCACACTACAGACTGGAAAGAACACAATACATGATGAACAGATAGCACAATTTCAATTTTCCATCTCTTCATGGAATCTTCAGACAGCTCAGTATAGCTGTGAATAAAAGAGCAAATAGGATATTTTTTTTGTATCTTATCACTGCTTTTAATTTTCATTTCACCTGGCATTTTAAGCTTTTAAAATACTTGATTCCTGGAATCTACTTTCTTTAACAATACAGACTTGTTATGCGTAAGGATTTCAGTAATTTGTCCAAAGGTATGATTTTTCATTTTTTACTATTTTTAAATAGGAACAAAAGCTCTTATGGAAACTCTGATTTTGATTTATAATCTGCCATTGTTAACAAACCATTTAAATTAGTAAAATGACAGGTCCAAACTAAACCACAATAAGCTGATCTTCAATCAAGATAAATGGTTTGTGCTTTTTTAAAAAATTAAACACATCCCAAGCAGATACACAGACAAATGCTGAAGTCTCATACCATTGAAAAGCTAAAAAAATACCTTTTTATTTTGAGTCAAAGCTTCCAAGTCAGCGTTTCTTAGTTTGCTCTGTAAATGTTTCTGACTTCCGTCCCATAAAAGCCTCCTTTCCTATCCCACTTCCCTCCAAATTATTTAAGCCTGTGATTCTCCAAGTTCATAGAGACTCAATGACAGATTAAGCCTGCTATCCTAGCAGTTACACAGCATTGGAAACAGAGGCAAACTTCTTAAAACATGATTAATGCGAGACATGTTGGAGTGGGCCAGTTTTCATGAAGCAGAGTACCCATGGTTTGAAAATCCAGACTATGAAGAATCTTACTTAGGAGATTAAAGAAAAAGAAGATACAAAAGCTCTAATTATGTGTGGAAGCCAATGTCAGCAAGTTTCTAGACAGCAGAGAGATGGATATTTACATTTCTCCAGGAGAGTAGAAAGCATTACTGAAAGGTACTTTTAGGCATTATTATATTATTACACATATTAACACATTTTAAAGTGACAACGAGTTTGCTGGTGTTTGTTTTGTTTTGCTCTGAGCTATTCCCAAAGCTTCAGTGACAATAAGAAATCAACATCAGCACTAACAACATGTTTAACCTTTCAAAAAGATGTGTACTTCAGTTTTCTCTCAGAAAGGTAGGTTTCACGTGGTGAAATGGATGAAAATTCAGCAGCAATTTTCCAAGTAACCAGTGCAACCACGAATAACTTTGYGTCCCTTAAAAAAAGCACCTAATTTGATTCAGTCATGCTGACAGAAATATTTGTTGCTCCTTTCTGGAAGGCTCTTTAGAAAKCTTGAAATTTTTGCTAAAATTTCTCCCTGTTCTTTGAAGATGATGTAATTTAATATCTTCCACCTTTATGTGAGTGACATCTTCCACATTTTTAGTGAGGTTTATGTCTTCATATCCATAATGTGGATTTGTCTTTCTTTCATGTTTGCTAATACCAGTGATTTTGGAACTGGCAAATCTTCATAAYAGGTTGAAATACTACAAAAACTTAACAGGCCTTGGTGACTGCTTTCTCCTTCCCCTTTTTCATGTATTGTTCAAATCAGACTCAACACCTCCCCCAAGGTCAACTATCTGATCACATTTCCCCAATCAAATCTCACCTTAACAGCTATTTCTATTGCAAAAAGTGAGTCAGCAAAATTTCCTTTATTTAAATACCTCAGAAATAGTCAATCACTGTCCAAGAAATTGTGGCTGAACRCAATGATTTGTGGAACAGCTTCTCATCACACTTGCTCTGAAACTTAAGATAGAAAGAGAGTGTTATTATTAGTTGTTCCCTTAAGTTTTATTTTCATTATTTTCATTGTATAGAAGATGCTGAGTAAGAACACAAGCTACAGGACCAGAGCTGACCCTTGKAAGAACTCAGGATAAACTGATAAACTGAACCTGTCTCAGTCATGGCTCTCTCCAGGCACTGTTTTTGACAGGTCTACCGCATGAACTTCTACACAAGTATAAACAACTTTCACGAAAATGGGTAATGCCGAAGTCGAAAAGACCAGCTTGTTCTAACAGTTCAAAATGGCTCACAAAGCTGTATCAGGTTCATTCATTTCTCTGTCTGGAGGCAGCCACGGAAATGCTTCATTACTGCCAACACTGAGATGTTTCTCCAAAGACAAGGCTGGAGATACTACTTTGGATCATCCTCCAAGGAGAATAGAAAATGATTGCCAAAAAATTAGATCTCCAGGGCGTGTTCAACTAAGGCGCACTGTTGGG
>NW_026623273.1:2645236-2791840 GCF_030028575.1 Malurus melanocephalus | reverse complement strand
TTTTTTTTTTTTTTTTTTCCTCATGGGAGCAACCCATTGCAAAAAGGGACATTAGGAGAGGCAGACAAGGCTGCCCGGGAGCCGGCTGCGAGGGACGCCGCTGGTACGGCGCTGGGTTCTCAGCTGAGCCATCGCCAAGGTCAGGGAGGTTCTGCTGAGGCCCAGGGCCACCAGCCGCCACACGGGGCCCCGAGCACCATCCCGGGCAGAGACGCCGGGCCGGGGCCAGCCCCGCGCTCCCGGGCGGGCTCTGCTGGCGCTCCCCGGCCCGGGCCGGGCGATGGGCCCGGAGGGTGCCCGGGGCCGGTGCGGTGCGGCCGGGCCGTGACGCCGCTCCCCGCGCAGCCCCCGCCGTCCTTGGTGCGGGATCGCCCGGAGAGTGCCCGCTCCCAGCCCGACGGAGCCGGCCCCGAGGGCTCGCACGCCGCGCCGCGGGGAGGCGGCGGGGGCTCGGCGGGGCGGGCGGAGGCGGTGCCAGGCGGGCGGGGCCCGGGCTCGGCGGGGCTGTGGCAGTGGCAGTGGCCGGGACCGGGCGAGTTGGAGCGAGCGGCGGCGGCGGCACGGCTGCGGCGGCAGCATGGCTTCGTCGCAGGGAAAGAACGAGCTGCTCTTCGCCGACTGGATGGCAGCGCTGCCCGGCAGCCTCCACAGCACCCCGCTCACCAACCTGGCCATCCCCGGTGGGTGTTCCCGGCTCCCCGCCCTGCGCCGGGAAGGCGAAGCGCTCGGCGCGGTTCAGTGCTCCACGCCGCTGGGGAGGCGGCGCGCCCCGGCCGTGCTGCCGCGGGGCTCCGCGGAGATCCCTTACGGCGCTGCCGCGGAGCTCTGTCGCGGTGCTCCGTGCCTGTCCCTCGCTGCGCTGCCTCGCACTGCCTGTGGAAGCGGGGTGGGAGCGAGCGGGGCAGGTGCGGACAGCGGGACGCGGCTCCCGTGCTGTGAGCGGCTGGGGGGCGGCGGGTGCGGAGTGCGCGGCTGTTCCTGGTGTCGGGGTGGGAAGGGAGCCTGTTCCTGTGCCGCCGGACTGGCGTAACAGCCCGATCAGTAAACCTCGCCTGGGACCTAAATGCCACGCATTGCCCCTTTCCTCATAAACTTGTGCGGCGAGGTCGGTCCGAGCGAGGGACGGACGCTGGGCTGCGGCTGCGGGAGGGAAGGCAGGCTGCGGCAGTGTGCGGCTTCATGTCATGTCGCTGTCAGAAAACGTTTGATATCAACACAATTTTAAATAAGATGAGGGGTGACAGGTGATGGTACTCTATGAGCTCTTTCTTACTCTCTCAGCAATTGTTTTTTGGTAAGATATTAACTGTAGTTGTAGACTTAAGCAAAATACATATTAATGCAAACCAATAATTGATTCAGATGAACTGTGGTTTGAGGGAACATCTCAAGCTTTTTCCAGACCTCTTTACCAGCACCCTGTCCTCTCTGAGGTGTCTGACTGGAATGAGGTTTCAGACATGCTAAAGCTCTAATATATTTTAAGCTTCTTACGAGAAATACTCACTTCTTGCAAGTTTTATGTAGTAGCTGCTCATGTTACACCGATTTTTATAACGCTAAAGGTACTTCTTTAACAAATGAAGATAGCAGCTGGTATTTGCTAGAATGTTTTCTGTAGTTTAATTTAGGCACAGGTGTGTCCTTCTAAAATTAAGTGTCTCTTAGTTTCTTACAGTTTACATAAGCTGTGACCAGCAATTTACTTGCTACAGTGATTGTTGATCTTGGTTGAATGTATCCTGTATAAAATTGTGTGCCTCCAAGGCATAGGAATCCAGCATCTGCACCTGCTACATCAAATTCTGTAGGAGCTGTAAAAATCTTTCAGTCTTAATAACTTTTTATAAACCCACAAACTGTGGAATGCTCTTATGGAATATTGGCATSATAAGAAATGAATGTCTTTTTGATTCATGGCAGCTCTTCAGGTTAAGTGTATTGTTTTAGARACTTTTTCCTTGTTTGAGGAGATGTGATGAAACTTAACTTGCTTCCCGATGCAAAAAATTGCCTTTGATACGCATCACCATTAAGTGGCTTCCTTTACCAGAGGAAGCATCATGAGGCTGCAATTGGTACATCTATCTCCCCAAGATCTCTCTGTTCCTTTCTCACAGCCTCTTTCTCTAAACTGTCCACATTTTTTCACAGTGTACATTTCTCAGAGCTTTGGCAATAATAATACAAGCTTTACCACCTTGTTAGCATGTTTAAATTAAAAACAAACAAACCAATTTACAGTGGGCTGTAAGTGCCAGTTAATCCCAATACAGCATTAAGCAGTGGGCAACTTCTGCAGGCTCTGAGTGCAGAGGTTGMTCTCTTACATTGGCACAATGATTTTGTTCATATAACAGACATGCACGGAGTCTTGCTCTTTGTGAAATTACTAGAAAAACTTATATGATTTGAGAGGCACAGTGTTAAGACCTTTGAAATTTGTCCTTCTGCTAGTGTAAATTGACACAGACCTCTTATCTGCCTGTCTCACTTTTAAAACCCAAGGTCTGGCAAGTAAGAGTCTTATAGGGAGGGTAGCAATATAGTTTGTATGAATTTGTCAGCTAGGGAGCCTGGCATGCAGGCTATAGGTAACAGGGCATGTTTAAATACTGTCTTTTAACAGTAGATTTATTCTTATATTCAACATACACTGTAGACATAGGCAATATTAAGTACAAGTGCTATCATGGGATTGGTTTCATCCTTTAAGAAGAAATGACCTTTCAGACATTCATAATATTTATTTGAAAGTTTTCTCCCGTATGTCTATAGCTGAGCATTAATAATATGTGTGCATAATAACTGTTAACATATAACTAGTATTCAAATGTGTGTGCATTTGTTTAATCCAAACCTTCATATGTCAGATCTTCAGTTTTCACTTCTGAACTTTCAACTGTTTTTAAAACTAGTGCTTAAGTACTAATGTATTCATAGAAGTACTGTCATATCATGTGAATAGCATTTTATTTACTTTGCTTTTTTTTTTCTCCTTTCCAGAAGAAGTTAACAGTGCATTTTTTTTTTTTTCCCCAGCAGGATTTATACTTCCCTTGCACAGTAGGAATACTGATTTTGACCTTAATTCAGMTGGATGAAATTCAGTTCTGGAGCCAGAATCCCACAGTCAGTCCAAAGCTAATGTTGAAGAAAACAAACTGTTACATGAAAATCTTGGAAATAATTTCCCATTACAAAGGGTGGTCCACAGTATTAGGGGGGAAATGCTGTTTTATTATAAATCATCAGTACAATTTTTCATTGTCTTGAACTGAGGTGATGCATTCTGTTGTCTTTGCACATACGTACTTGTATCATCTCAACTGTTGCAAAGAGAAGCACAAACCCCATAATGTTCTGTCATGACTGTAGTTAAACAATATTGTTGAAGGAATGTTCTGTTCTTAGTATATTTAAAAATAGTGATCACACCCTTTTATTGTTCAGTTGTTAAGCCTGTGCAGGTACAAATTAATACTATTTACCACCCTTCATACTTCCATAAATAACAAAGCCATGCTGGATTTTGCTAGCATTTCATTAAGTTCTTCTACTCATTTCGTCCACCACAGTTCAAGCTAGATACTTTTGCTTTCCCAACTGCAGGAACMCACTAAATGAGACAGAAATCTCTGACATACCATGTGCCAACTTTGTTCATCAGAAACGTTTCCATTTGAATTTCTTCCAGGTAYGAGGATGATGCATATTCTATGAGTTTTTCTTCTTTCTTTGAGCTGACTATGTCTGTGTTCTCTCACACTGTAAACGGCAGATTTTCCTGAAGTGGTAATTGTAGCAAACAACAGTATACACTATTTGGAAAGAAAATAATCTGTTAGTTTCCAGAAAATGCCACACATATTTAATCTTCTATTGCTATGACAATTAAAATAATGAAAGGCTATATTCTTAGGACTTCAGGCAAGGTATATGTCTTCCAGTGTTTCTAAGCTGCCTTTAGTGTTGAGTGATCTGCCTGACTAAACTCTCAACAGTTCGGCTAAGGAAAAGGTGGAGGATTGTGGGTTCTTGTCTTTGGGGAGAGGATGCCTTTCARTAGTTGGTGAAATGTGGGCTTTGTCAGTGTCTGTGCCTCTCTGACCAGGACAAGAAATGTGTTTTTGTAGGTACTGTGTGTTTATAGGACTGAAATCTTCATGCCCCCAAGGTAAGGTAGGGAGACCCTGGGTACTCTGCTGTGTCAATGCACTCTCCTTAATCTGAAGTGAGCATTTCAGTTATGTGCAGTGCAATAAATAGACATCAGTAGGCAGCATTTCCTTATGAATTGTTCCACTCACTGATCAATACTGACTGTCCTTACTGACAGTCTTTAAATATATATCTAGTTTAATATCAGAGTTTTTGTACAAATAGTGTGTCATGTATGTTGTCTTTTCCCCTGGTGCCAATTTTCCAAGACTCTGAGAAATCCATAAGAATAATTTATGGTGGAAAAGGGTATTTTCTTCCTCAAGTAACTCATCCCTCCACCAAAACTGGTTCTAGCCTAAGATCTGCCATATGAGCAGTCTTGATGCATGCTAGGGACTTGTGTGCCCTACATATAATGTAGTAAAAATCTTCTGAATTACTTTAAGACTCAGAATATCTTTTGAGTACATAGCTTTCAAGAGCTGTGACTCTTCAAGCTTTTGTTTCATAGCAGAGTTTCTGATTTCCTTGTGTAGATGAAACCTCTGACTTTATCATGTGTTCTTGTTGCACGAGGAGGCAACATGAGCAATGCRTCATGAAAATTCACATGAAAATTACTTGCATAGGATCTCATTGGCTTCTGTTATTTTTCAGATAAGGTTGGGTTTGGTTTTTTGTTTGTTTGGTTTTTGGTTTGATTGGATTTTTTAATTTTTTTTTTTTTTGACATAATGTTCCTTGTCCATCAGCTGGAAAGCAATTGCTAGACGCGGCAGAGCTAGCTTGGCTCATCTTAAATTAGAAGCAGGTGTCAGGTGGAATTTTTTAACACTACCCATCTTTAGAAAGAGACTCAGAGACTTGAAATTTGTATTTCTCACTATCATCATACTTTGAAAAGAAAGAACAAGATCTCATAGGGAATTACTTTACAAAGAGGAGAATCTGTGTTAATGTCAAAGATGTATTAGGATATGGAAGATGGTACGGGGAGACTTGGGAAAACAAGTTAATGCAGCTGGAATATTTTAGCCATTTTCATGAATGATAGCACGGCTGCATTAACATAACAGCTCTGTTTCTATTATTTTAACTTCCATTGTAATAGCTTGAAAATACAAATGTTCAAGTGGTTATTTTGTTTCTTGGACAGACACTTCTCTTCTTAGCCCCGTGGGGAAATGCTTTCATCTACTAAAGGCTAGAAGTTCTTCCTTGTTGGCTGTGTAGAYACACAACATTTTCAATGTTTAAATGTTGTTAGGAAACTCTTTAATTTTGATCTTGAATATCTGATGATTTGGATTAAATGTGAAGGTGATTGTCTTTGAGAAGCAGGACCTTGTCTCTCTGCYAGCGATCAGCAGACTATCTCTGCTTCGCTTGCCTGGGTCTGATTCTGTACAAAATTATCTTTGTCTACAATTGTAAACTGATAATGAAGGTAAACTTATAAATAAAGCTATGAAGCAGGTTCCCCATTAGCTTTTGGCATGTGAATGTGTGTAGAAGCGTTCTTTCTTTTTCCACTGTGCCTTGCGCTCCATTTTCAGTATTCTACCAGAAATGAGAACCTTATGCTTTCTTTTCTGATGAGAAWATGAGCAAATGCCCTTAAAACTGACCTTCTTTTAGGATAGCTCTTTCAAAATTTGTTGACGGTCTTCTTTTTACATCAATCGCTTTTATCCACAGAACGTTTTCTGACTAGTCTTGCACATGCTAATGTGTCATTTCCAACCCCTTCAGAAATACTTCTGTGTRATACAGTTTCCTGTGGCATTCACCATTAATTTTTCCTGCTGTGACATGTTTCTAGCACACACAAAATAAAGCTGTTTGGTTACTCACRCTGCCGTAAAAATCAAACAGTTCAAGCCCTTCGGTTACTTGCCCATCTGCTACCAGAGGTAATTCGAAACTGCCTTTGCTTGGTTTCCCAACAGGGTCTGTTTATTAATCCAGCAGTCCCTGTCCACTGTGTCTGCTGCGGCTCAGTTCCAGCAGAACTGCCTTCTCCGACCTGCCTCGCAAGCCGCCACCGTGGCAGGTGTGGCAGAGGGAACAGCTTTGTTGCCATCTGGAATTAGTTTTGTCTTTCCAACTCCATGAACTGCTGGGTTTTTGACTGTTCATTGCATCCAAATTGCCCTTATCTTCTGACAGTTTGTAACTTTGTGTTTGGTGTGTGTTTTATGTTTGGTGACTTCCTACAGTTCTTACTGTAGTGCAGCTTGAATTCTTTCATGCAAAATGGATCTTTCTTTGAAGATGGTCAACTGTGAGACACACTCAGCCGTGGAAGTAGTTTAGAAGGCAGGTTCTAAGTAGACAAAATTATGCAGACTCTAACTTTACACCCCCTAGGAGTGCTATGCTGCTATGCAATGTCTTCTACTGTTCTGCACAGAAATAATAATTAAAATGCTCACTATTTCTTTAGAAATTAATTGTCTATAATTTACAAATACCATTCAGATTTAGTAGAYAGATTTGTGTTTAATGGTTCTACTCTTCAAAGAGCAGCCGGCTCCAAGGAGGATAACTTCCATTCCCATCTTCTCCTTTCTTCAAAGTTGGTACAAATTCTAGGTGCTTAATTTGTGAACAGATCTCCTTGTGCATTCCCTACAGTCTAGCCTATGGGACACTGTGAACAATATAAYTGGGAAGAAATGTGGTTCAAAACCTGAAGGCTTGGATTGTAATCTAAAATTTTGCGAAGTTGAATGGTTTTTCATTTGACCTACTGTAGGAAACCTTAGTTTAATATTTTCCATTATTTTGAATAGCTGTATAGTGTCAGCTAATAACTGTACAGAAAGGCCAAAATATATTATTTCCTTTTAGAAAGTCCAGGCTTCTATTTTTCTGTCTATTTTAATACAGTCTCAGTTTTCACCATGATCTAATTTAAACCAAATTGCTAAAACAGCTTTCGGATGCTTTGCCGTCTTTTAAAACATCTCTGTTCATATTAAATAAAGTTAATCTTTGGTTTATCTAATCTCTTATCTGATTACCTCACATACTTCATGCTTAAACACTTAGTGTTTCAACTGTGAAAATAAAACACTGCAGAATAGCTGAAAAAAGGTAGAGGATGGGAAGAAATGGATTTCCTTTGTTGTGGTTCCAGGCTTTTCTCCCCTCTGTGTATGTCACTTAGAATGTTTCAGATGATTGGAGATATGTGACATGTGCTGCTGCCATCAAGACGAAAACCTATCCATGAAGCCTACGCCATCATGAATTTTTCTTGTAATTTAAAAAAGTCGGGATAAAGGGCTCTGAACGAATGTAGCCTTTAACAAATTCTGTAGCCCTTTCTTTTTTAACAATACAAACCTCAGTGAGATGAGTAGTATACTTCAAGCTTTACCTTGTCATGCTGTCATCCATTGTGTTTTTGTGTTTGAATATAAGATTTTTTAAAATCCTGTTAAAAGTTTGGCATCTATTTTTACATTGGCAGCCATGCTGTTTAGTTCTGTTATTACAAAAGGTTGCTAAACTAAGATTTGAGTGAGAGCAGGAAAAAACATAGAACAGATGAGTTATATGTAGTGCTGTGCAATCAAATTGATTCTTTAGAGCCTCAAAGTGTTTTTAGTTTGTTAGTTTGTTAGTTTTGCTAAATCCTGCTGTTAGAACTTGAACCTTCAAAATACATGCTTCAAAAATACATGCTCCAGGCTAGTCTGGGTGTTCACACCAAAATCAAATTTGTGCAACTTGTGAACCAGTATGTGACTGGAATTTTCTTCTGGTGTTTCACTCAGATACCTGCCATCAAGAGATGGAAGAGAAATGGAAAAGTTTTGACACATTTTCATTAACCGTGAAGCTGCTGAATGATCTTAAGACAGCTATTAGAAATCTTAAGACACCTGCTAGAATCTCTGCCATGTTTTCTTCTTTCAAGACTGGTAATCTTAATGAGACCACTGATAATGATGCTGGCCTTGCTCTTAGGAGGAGAGCTGGGATAGGAAGTCTGGTTCATGGGTTATGGAGCTGACCTAGGCGGGGAGTCAGTGAAAGGACCTGCTGTGAAAGTGCACCTGGGAAAAAAAAGGTGTTTGTTTTATACTGGAAAGCTCTCAAACGCTTTTGGTGGAGTGCTGCTTTTGTGAATGCAACCCAAAAGTTGCTTTGTCAGTGGAGAAGTTTGAGTAGGTACTCATTCTAGATGCTGGCACAGGATTCCCAGGAGATTTGCTCTTTTGGGATTAGCCTTTTCTCCTTCTGTTGAAACCTTCACATTTTGCAAGACTGTTCTAATTGCGTAGATCATGTTCACAAATACTGTATTAGAAGCCATGCCGTCTGGGATAGGGGTAGTGGTGTCCCTTGTATTTCACATGTGAGGATGTGCTTTCCCATCATGTGATCCAAAAGTCTGAGACACTTGGATTGGTTCCCTCAGACCTGAAGCTCCTCTGTCTCCAAAGGGGCTCATCTGGATGTGATGGGAAGATCAGGAGATCACTTTGAAACTGCTGCAGGAGATACCTGCCCATTGCTTTTTCCATTGCTGGAAAGCTGTAAGAACTGTGTCAGCACCGAATGACAGCGTGGTAGCAGTGAATCCTTCACTGGGGCAAACAGGGGCTGGAAGAAGATGGTTTGGAACAGAAATCCCCAGTTACCCTAAGCCTCAAGAAGGGGGAGGARGGTATTGATTGGAAGAGACAAAGATCTAGCTTGGACACTGAGTAGCAGATGCTGTCCTTGTTTGTATTCACCTGCATCCTCACTGCACTAAAAAAAAGGACTTTTAGGAGGTTACATCAGCATTATTTTGGTATAAAAAACCTGCATGTTTGAATTCAGGACACTTAGACCATGTAAATATGTGAATGCAAACCTGGATTTGTCTGGTTTGGGCCGTGTTTGTATGTTAGTTTGTTGTTTGTTTGTTTGTTTGTTTTTAATTTTGTTTTGCTCTGCTTTGCTTTGTTTTGTTTTGTTTTTAATGCTTTGACTTTTCTCCCACCTCGTGTAGTTCACTCGCTGTTTCCATGGTTGAAGTGAAACTTTGCTGGTGGTATGGAAATAACAGTTTTGATGAACTGTAATCTTCAAAACATTGCTCAGCTGGAGTTCTGGCTTCCTCTGCTTCTGGTGCAAAATTGACAGCTGTTCTCTTTTCAAGTAGGAGAAATCACCTCAAAACAGGTGCTGTCCAGGATGGGAATGGGGAGTACATGTCCAGATGCACTTCAAGGCTTATCTAGGAGTGCAGGCTCTTGCTGTGAGAGGGAGCTGGACTCATGCCGTTAGCCAAGTGTTATTTAGTGCATGTGCCTAGTGAGTGTTTTGAGAAACATTTTATAAGTTGACAATACATAAGGAGGAAACAAGCCAGCCTCAGTAATTTTTGGATGTCACTGTGTTATAGGGGAAACAAGCCAAGGGACACTGAAGGGCATGAACAGAACATGTACCAATTAATACGGTTGCTTCAAGTGTGCATGAGACAGGCTTTCCTTTACAAATTTTATGTGGAATATGGAGAAAACTGGAATTTTTTAATGAGCCGGTTTTAATGAACTGGCTGGCAGTGCTTCAGACTCTTCTGRCTGCAGACAGTTTTACTGGAACCAGTAAAACCAACATTGACTTCTTGGAGAGCTTAGGATGATGTGCTGATGGTACTGAAAAGAGGTGGTTGGCTTGTGTGTCGTTATGTATTTGGCCCTGTCACATCCTCTGCCCGATAGGAGTCGAAACAAKCCACTGTAGGGTTGGGTGATCTGGTCCATGTTAGGATTTCAGTTCCTAGCTGCTTGTTAATGTGCTTTGCACACCACAGAATTCTTACCATTTCCTTTGAGGCTGCATCCTTCGCAAAACAAAAAGTAATCTCTGCTATTGGAAAGTTACTTCYCTTTTGCAGAAGAGCCTTGTTTGAATTAATAAACACAAAGAAGCTTAAACTGAAAYAGGATTAAATTGGGTGGTGTGAAGGTGGAGGACTAGGGCCAGGGGGAGAAGTGCTGTGCTGAAGGGAGATCAAAAGTGTTGTTAGTTCAGTGCCCTGGCTCTGATCTGTATCACAGAAAAGGCTCAGGGACAAGATGAGAATAAAGGGCTATTTCCCCCTGAATATATCTCTTTACTCTTCTGGCCTGTGTAATTTTTGGAATTGGATTTCAACTTTATTTGGCATTACTTTCACAGATGTATTAGGAGAGATAATGTTTTTTAATCTTCAAACCACCTATCCTAGGCTGTGAATTAGCTCGAATATTCCCATGGAGGAATGGTGCTTTGTTGGGAGGGAGATAATGGTTCTTTGTTGTGATTTTAAGGTTTTATTAATTGTTTTCATTTTTCAAAAGGTATTCAGAAGTGCTGATAAACAAACTTAATTTCTTGAAAGGAGCTTCTCCAAGTCAAGTGAGAGATAATGCCTTTTCATTATGAAATTGCTTTTGTCTACAAGAGAATGCTGTTCCTGGAATGCAGAAGCCAAGAAGCGAAATGCAGTCTCCATTGCATCTCACTTTCCATCAAGTGTTACTTCAATTCTGTCTTAAGTGTGGGGATACAGGCCAGAAATGCTTAGAGAATCTATAAAACCAGTAGAGATATGGAGAAGTATTCTATGTGTAAATCACATTTGAAAGAAAGTGGTGATAGGCTCACAGTCCTGTTTTTCTGCCTGCTAGATTAAAACAATGCTTTCAAGTTACTATGTAAGACAAAGTAAAGTGTTTTAAAAATTCACCTCAACTTGCAGGGGAGGGAAGGGTAATACTATGTTTAAAGTGATATTTTTTTGTAAGTTCTACTCTGTTCATGATTTGCATGTTTTTTCTTCCTTTGGTGTGTTTTTCAGCAGTTTATTGGGTAACAGGATTCACTCACTGACAGCAGAAATTTCAACATTGGTCTGACTGGGTATGGTTTTCCACTGCCTTGTACCATGTGTGAATGCAGGTCTGTATGAAATGTCACTAAATCAGATCAGTAACTCTATTCTCACTTTGTGCACTATACCACTGGATCTGAGTCTGCCTCAGTGAGCTCTTGGTGAATAAATTTMTGTGAGCTGCTGAAGAAAGCAATGTTGACTAGATGATGAACTTTAATATGGCCCTCTAAAATACCCAATATAATGCATTTGTCAGAAAGAAGACTACTAGCTTATGTTGCTTACAGTCTTTAAGTGAATCATTATCAAATAGCTACACAAAAGAAAAAATAATCTATCTTCAGGGTGAAAAAATCACAAGCTTTACAGTTTAATTTTATCCAAAAAATATATTGTCTTTGCTTATAACCKAAATATGAATCGGGGAAAAACAAGTGAAAAGCAGGTTTTCAGATTTTACCTATTGCATTGCAAAGTCAGCTGACACGTATACTGATGACTAATTGTGCTAGATCAGGCCCTTATGTACAGAAGAGGAGGAAATAGCATATAGTCTAATTGATTATTTTGAGACTGAAATACCACTAAGTAATATTTTGGGTTCTATCTGCATTATAATGGTATTTGACCTAGCAGGCCCTTTACAAACTTGCTCCTTTTTACTGTAGAAAGTACAGTCCATTAAAATTTATTTATAATAATATGCTTTAATATTTAGACCAAAGTATTTTAAAAAACAAGCTAGTTTATTTTCAGAGTCTTAACATGCCTTTTCAGATGTTGATGTAATTGAAGACTGGAGAACTCCTGGAGCACAGTAAGTAAAGGTTGATACCTCTGGGTTTTGTTTCCCAGTGCAGATGTAGTGATTTTTTTTCCTGGAATTATTATGGAATTGAAATAGACATTGAAATGCAAAGTACTCTTCAAGAAAGGGCATTAAAATGTGGTTTATTTATTTGAGGTTGCCTGTGATTGTTTCATAACAGCACTATTGGTCTGTTTTCTGAAGCCCTGGAACACCAAGGCTCATCATATCTCTTTTGAACAGCTTCTTCCAAAAGGCCAATCCTTTTGCTTTGGTCTCTGATCTAGTATGGATTTTCATGTTGTTTTGCTGTGTGATGACTTGAAAACAGGTGGTTTAAATTATGCTGGGGAGAAGACAAGAGTAGCTATCAAAAACAGTGTGTGGATTTCTGTATTGCATTGAAGGTATGGACAAATGGGGGTTTTGATTCCTGGACTGCGCACTGAGTAGCAGAGCTGGAGATCCTTGARACGTCACAGTGTGAGTGACCAGACTGGGTGACTTTGACATGAGGCCAGCCAAGCGTGCAGCTCTGCACCAGCACGTAAAAACATGGGTGACTGCTGTATGGCTGGTCTGGACAGAGCTTCTGCCCTCCAGCTTTGCTGATGCTTCCAGAGAGACGTGAAAACTGTTAAATGGACTTAGAGCCAAAGACGTAGGCTTAAAGCTTGTCTGAAAGAAATGGTTAGAGCATGGAAAGTGTGTGCATGATTGAACTATTTCCATGGCCTCCATATTAAACACAAATTTAAAGTATTAATTTCCTGTATTATGACAGGATGTTTTCCATATTTTGTTGACAGGAAAAATAAATTATTTTATTAAAATGGGGGATGCTGAGGCAGGAATTGAAAATGAACCTAAGTTTTATAGATCTTGATTTAGTGACGTGGCCTTTAAACCATCCATTTTCCTAAGCATGAAGAGAAAGAGGATATCCAAAGCTTCTCATAAYAGCTGACATGTTAGGTTTTTATGTCTTGGATGTGACTTGTGTGCTTTGCACTGTGTCATACCAGCAAGGAAAGGATATATTTTTTTTACAGGAAAGCAAAACGTGGTCATTAGTCATCAAATGTGATGGCTTACGGAGTGCTGCATTGCGTCACCCACCTCTGAAGTGGTCTCTGAAAAGAAGGGCCCGTCAGAGGTATGACCAGGCTGTAAATGGCTGGGCAGATCTCCACAGATTAGAGGGTGAGCCACAGGAGATAAGGTTTCTGGCCTCATTTGAAAATCAAATACAGGGTTAGAGCAGCTCTGGCTAAATTTGRATGAGGTTTGCAAGCTCTGCAGAGCAAGGGAGGCAGGTTAGCAGCACATTCTGAGTTTCATTACACAATTGCATGTGCTGTCTTGGAGTTGCATGCAAACACTGTCTCATAACAGCACTGGATGTTCCCTGGTGCCATCCAGTAGCACTTCTTTCCCTTTCAGTCTGGGGCCACAGGCAGCTGGTTTAATCTGTGTCCTCCACCCGTGCAAAGAGCGGGATTGTTTCCTGATGTGAAGGTTATTAAGTGAGTTGCACATTGCTGTAATCTTTAGTGTGTTCTAGTGGGGAGAGAAGCAAGGTGTGAGCMCTGGGAAGCCTCATGAGCATGAAGGCACCAGTAGTTTCATCCATGCTCSCAAAAATGATGCAGGAGAGAGAATAAAGTCAAAAAAAAGGGAAATAAATATTCTGAAGGCTGGAAGGATGTGGATGAGCCATTTAGGTTGCTACCCTAAATCCCTGCCTGGAGATTAGGGGCTGAGCACTGCTAGATTTAGCTCCATCTCTTTGCAAAGCATTGCTTCAGAAAGCATCTAGAGCATAGCACAGGAGTCTTTTGTGGGCTGATTTTGCTTTGAAGGCTTGAGCAGAAGTTAAGGAAAATGTGTGCTCAGAAGGAGGGTACACAGGTATTAATTACACTGCTGCTGGGAAAAATAATTGAAATTTACAGTAACAAGGCCCACATTCTACTGCTAAATAACAGGATATACCCAGGCATTTCACCAGCTGCTAAGTTTTTTGTAGGCCCTGAAAATCACTTTTACTTCTGCTTTTCTCACGTGTGTTCCAACAATACGTGTTACTGCAATACTCCTATTTGGTACGTTTTGTATTTAAGACTCCTGTTTGGAAAAAATTGTTTGTAAACCATTGCAGCCCAGCCTTTCTTGAAAAAAGTAAGTGTGAGAGAATTTGCTGTGAAGTTTTAGTAGAATGATAAAACAGTTTCCACAAGCTCACAGCAGAATGGGGCTGTGTTCTGATGATTTGGTGCTGAGATCAAGCAGTATTGCAGTATTAAAATACTTCATGAGTGCCAAGCTAGGATATTTAAAGTAAAAACTGTTGACAATTTTTTTATAGCTTTAGATTTTTTATAGCTTTTATTTAAATCAGGATTTCAAATTACTGAAGCCCTAAAATGTTTGCCAGTGGGCCTGTGCCTGCTGTTACACACTTCTTGCTGCTCTTCTTGGCAGTGAATTCGTGATGACTTTAGAAAAATAAGCTTCAAGGAATTTCTTTGGGGATGGTTGGTGAGGCTGATTAATGACTTTGTCAGAAGAGCAGACTGAAACTCCTTTGCTGTTGTCCTGTTGTATATGATACTTGCTAAAAAATCTAAAATAAATCTTGGTGGCAGTGTTTGCATCCAGTCACTCTGAATGGCTTGCTGGTGGAGACAGTGCTGTACTGATAAAACTGGGTGCAGAACTGGGTGCTTTTTTATTGCTGCAATGTTTGGCTCCTGTTTAATTTATTATTTTTTCACTAACTATCTGKATGAGAACAAGCTCATTATTGAAATATACAACTAATACCAATGTAAAGAAGCACAAGAAGACAGCAGCCTGCATTGCATCACAGATAAGTGAACATTTGGGTAAAAGTAARCTGAAAAGCATTTTTTTTCAGAAGGATTATTTAAAACAAGTTAAATTCAGGAGGACACTTGGAGGATGGCAGTGGCTGGGCTTCTGACAGATGAAGCAGCTGGGAAGAAATCGCCTCTGCTGGTGTTAGCTGTGTGCTTGGAAACAYGGAGTTTAACATAGAGCTGGTGGTCTGACTGTCTGCAAATGAGTGCAGTATTCACAGAGCTGGGAGGGACTCACAGGGCCCTGCGCAGGACCATCCCTAGGAATCACACACTAAACTGTGCGTGTGGATGTCAGATGGATTCCAGGAGCACCGGCATCGTCTGCTGCAGRTTGGCAGCATGTCGGTGAGGGTTTGCTCATGAGGGAATTCTCCACAAAACGCTTCCAGAAACTTCTTCAGCGATGAAAAACGTTCATCCATGCCTCATTGATTTCTCTTGAATTGAGATTACGTTCTGGCAGAAAGCATTTAGAAGAAGTGGTTTAGAGAGTAGCAATTAAGATGCATTTATGTTTGTTCATCAGGGACAAGTTTCGAAGGGTAGTGTAAATTTAGGGAGTTTGCTGCTAATTCAGGCTGTGGGTGAGTTACCACAGCTGTTGTATAAAGCTTGATGCTGCAAATGCCTTGGTAAATGGTTTTCCCGTCCTGTATGAAAAGCCTGGGCAGGCACTGAAGACTAAATTTTATTACATGACTTGACTTGCTCCCTGAGCTCTTCTCTGCAGGGGAAATCTTAAACTCTGTCAAAATGCAGTACTCTATAGGGAAGTTTTGTGATGAGTAGCTCTGTCTGTTGAAGAGCCAACATCTGTGACCTTGCAGCCTGTGTCTGGGTTGTTGTGTGTGGCAGAGTCTGAACCAATTGAATTGCGGCCTGATGGTTATGCAGAAGTCACTGTTCATCAAGCAGCAAATTTTGGGTTCTGTTTCTCTTACCAGTGAGGTCTTTTACATGAATGAGCGCACTGGTGGGACTATAAGAAACCTTTCCTAACTGGGACGATGACAGTCATTGGTGTAACTCAGGTGAGAAGTAAATTTATGTTTTAATTATTTGCTGGAGTCAAAGCACATTCTATGCTAGAAAAAAATGTAAAGCAGGGAACATGTGAAGAAATAAATTAACAATTGAAAGTGATATTACTTTTTAAGATGCAGTGATACTTTGAGGTTGGCTGTCCCTGATCCATGGGACACACCTGACCACATGCTGTATAATTAACTTCCCTAGCTGCTGTCTCTAGCTCACTTCCCATCACATTTCACCTAGGCAGGCTCAATCATTATTTTTGGGTACTGCCTACACTGTCATTGCTTCTCTGGCAGCATTTCATCTTTAACCTGTGCAAGATCCAGATGGAAAATTTGATCTCTCCATGTGTTGTTCTGGAGTGCTAGTCACGTCTTGTGTTGTAGAAATACTTCCATAAGATGAAGACAAACAAAAGGTCTGGTGATGTGGAAAAAATGACTAGTCTCCCTCTCTGAAGCTTTTTTTGTAATATGTACTTAAAAAGAATTCCTGTTACTTTCAATTTACACGGTTTCTGAATGTGTGTGTTTAAATGCTGTGGTACCTACTGGGAGTCCACACAATACCAAATTACCATCTTCTTTTTTTAGGCAGCCATGCTGACTTTCTGAGCTGTCCCTATATCTGCAAAGGAAAGAAAGAACCAAGCCAAAACCCCACAATCACCACAGTATTTGTTACTCTGTTCATTTGAAAAGCGCTTCTGCCCTTAATGCAATCCTCTTTCTACCCTCATAAAGGCATTATGGCTTTCAAAGAATGTTTGAAGTTCAGGTATGTAGCAGTGTCATTCTGTACAAAAGTACATTTTTGACTGTGCTCTGCTCCATAATCACTGGCTCTCTGGTTGCCTAGGAAGAGGGTATTGCTGTTTAGTGTGTAAAGTTGAATTTCAAAGCCTCGAGAAGAGCAGATGATGAGGAATTGCTTACCCCAGCTAAAGGGAAGAGGAGAAAACTGGTGATACCAGGAGAAAATGCTGAGATCTTTGCTCTGCTTGTGCATTTCCATCTCTGTATCCTTGGGTGTCAGCTGAAGATGATGTCCCATAAGTTATTCCATGAGCTGTCCTTTTAAAGCGTTTAATGACACATTTTATTCTGATACTAGAAATTATGAAATCCTGAGGAGACCATTTGCTACATCAAGACCATGAAGAAAGTTGGTTTTAGAGACCCTGTGAGAGTCATATTTTTGATGGAGCTGTCTCTTCTTACAGGGTATGAAAATGTTTCTGAGTCTGATTAAAGAATATGAGCAATGATTTTTCAGAATGGCTTTCTGGTAGGAAAATAACTATCACAGCATACTCTGGGGGTAGTCAAGAAGTGAAATATAAATGTCATTTTTCTCCATATATATTCAGCTTGAAATTAAACTGCATGATTTTACCGATGAGACTGCTAGAACAACTGATAGATGGAGAAAAGAAATCTGTTAAAAGTGAGATCAGAGTTTTTTCCAGAAAAAACACTTCATCTTAGTATGAGRTTTCAGAGTTGCTGTAGAGTCTATTGAGTTGAATTATTCCATGGCTTGAACTGATTTCTTCCATGCAAGGCAGTGGTCCAGCATCAATAACCATTACCTATTGTGGCCTTAGAGGTCTGTAAAGTAACCTTGACCTGAAATGCCCTTACTTGTGTTGTCTGTTTTCCAGCAAGTGCCATTTTATGAGGAAAAGATCTTGGAAAGTAACAGATATATTTCATCAATGACAATTGATGAAAGAAAACAAAAAAGGAATATTCCATTTGGGATGTAATGTAGGCATTCTCTCATTCAAAAATAAAATGCTTTACTTCAGTCATYGAAAGTGTATTTTATTTCAGTAATTGCAAAATGTATCAAGCCCAAAGCATTTATTTCAAACCAAGATGTTATGTTTGCAGTGACATAAAAATAGCAGTACTGCCCTCTCCCCACTGTCCTGCTCTCCAGAAGTGACCATATGCRGAGTTGTAGGGAAGAGCAAGAACAAGGACAGGCAGTCCTTGCTAGTTGTTTTTCATACTCTTACAGTTTCCAGCTGCTAAAACTGACACAAACTTTGCTTTTGTTTTGCTGAAACACTTGTAAGTCTTTTGGTGCTGCTGGATGAAGAGATACATGCGTTTTCAGGACCGTGAAAAATGTTCATCTAGTTCTGCTCAGGAAACCTCTCAGGTCAGCTTCTCAGGTTTTTTATTCGTGAGTTTTACCATATCTTGAGGGTTTTCTAATTTGTGTCTGGGTCATTTTAGGAATAGTGCATTGCTTGTAAAGCATTCATTTTTCAGGGAGCTGAATGCATGTGTACAGATGRCTATGCTTTACTGAAACTACACGTACTAAGATTTTGTGTTGAAAGCTTCCCTTTCTGAGGTGTCTGAAATGCAGATTTTAAAAATGTTTTTAAAATTTTGGTTTTAACTGCTTATGTTATGTATTTCAATTTTTGGTGAGTATAGGCTTAGATCAGAAACAGGACTTGTGGAATGGAAACTCCTGGCAAAGAGCCAGGAGGAGCTGGAAATACTCAAGAATTGAAGTATGTTCTGGTTTCCAGCATTTTAAAGCCACTTCTCTTGTGGAGCTAGTTGTTGCAATCTGTGTGTGTTGAACAGCCCATTCTAATACGATTTCGATGTGAATCTGTAGGTACCGTCTGTTAATCCCCTTGGGTTTTTCTGTTCTGTAAACCAATCATGTAAAATTACTTTCCTCTAAAATACTACCTTTCAGGCACTCTTGAACAGTGGAATGTGTAAGTAGAGAGTAAAACACAAAAAATAATGTTATTTCTTAGTGCCTTAAATATAGGAAATATTTTATGAAATGGACATGTCTTGTTAATTTAGGTCTAAAAAAAAATAAGCCTTTTTCTATTATTTGCATGACCTAGAAATTATGGTAGTCTCAGCACTTTGCAGAAATCTCCATCAGAAACCAAACCATTATCATTTCTCCTTATTAAATAAATACATTTTTAATAAAATTCTTCAAGTGGCAGAGGCTGAAAGGATATTTCACCACGATGCCAATTTTGCTGTCTGCTTCAAGAGCGATTTCACCTGGATGACTAAATGATTGCTTCACCTGTTGTTCGTGCCCTGAAGCACTGAATAATTTTTTGGCTTTTGGGAGAAGAAGTTTGGTTTTTAGGAGCTAGAAGCAGSCAGTGATATCTGAAAATACTCACTTAGACATTATGTAGAGAATATGTGGGCAGAGACACTATTGCTCTACAGATTGAACAAGGACAATAGTGGCACAGTTAATCAAGGATATTTAATCATGACTTCAACAATTTCTTATAATTAGATTTTTTTTTTTTATTTCTTTCTTCACGGTTATTAGACTTATTTGCCTTACATAACAGATAGTGCAACCACATTGACTTGTAGAATTTTTGCTTTCCTAACTCTTACTGTCTTTTGACATTAGCAGTGAAATTTTTCATCTTCAATCTCTTAAAAATCAAACTCTGATTTTTTAGCATTGGAATTAGGTATTTTGTCTGTTAATACTTTTTTGGAAAAAAAAAAAGTAATGTTTGGTGAGGGTTTTTCTTTGGATGTTTATATTCCCTGCAGCAGAGCAAGATGTCAAATATGGACCTTTTAGAATGAATTTATAAACATGGACCATAGTGGGGTAGATTGGTTAGACAGAACAAGGTGTAGCAATAAGRAACACTTTATTTTCAGTAGTACTTTGTATACAGTTTTTTTTGTCTAAAGCAGAATCCTTTCATCATCAGAATTGCTTAGGTAGAGCTTTGTTCTCAGCATGTTTTGTAGAAGCTCAGATTCTAAGTGGTTACTCATATGCTCAAAACAGGAAAAGTCAGAATGTGAATAGGGTGCAGTGTGGCTGTGACCCTGGTTCAGTAGCTTAAAAACATTTGAGAGATAGTAAATTAAAATTACAAAAAGGTCCTTGAATGCGCTGACCAAGTGAACTTCCCTGAACACCTTTCTTACATGAAACAATTATGTGTGGGAGAGCAATTTGTGAGAGTTTACTCACCACTACTSAGAAGAATAAATTGATGAATCTGACTGATAAATTGGCTGTGAAGTTCAGACAGTACTCTTAGTCCCAGCCAAATTCACTGTTTCAAAGCAAACTGTGGACTCAGATACAGAATATGAATAGTGGATCCTGTGTGTGGAACATGTGTAAAGACTCAAAATGTGAACAGCTGAGCTTTATAATGAATAACAACACACAAGCCATGTAAAGATGGTGAACCTCTTTGGCAGGTGATCAGCAGAAAGGTAGAGTTGGTGAAAACATTTTTAATTCCTTGTTTATGACTTTTGTCTAGCACTGGACTCAGAGGAAACAAATATCTGTATATTATTTTTCAGGCTTCCACATGCTTAATGCCAAGTGAAGATGAACAAAATGCAACTATTTTTCTGTGATASTTGAAATTTTTAGTAAGTGCTGTTTGGGATTTTGGCTGGCTTGCTCAGGTAACGTGAAAACATGATTTTACTTTCGCAGGAGCTGGTAACAGTTTAAATTTGTGTTTTTGAATGCTCTGGAATTCATGAAACCATGGTCTCAAGAAGTCAGAATTAAGTCAGTGCTGAGATCAATGTACATGTTGCCCTAAGCTGACCTGTTATAACTTTAACTAAATGCTTGTGGACATCCCTGTGGACAAGAAGTTTTTATATGTTTTGAAGGGATTGTGAAAGTGACCTCATTCTGTGCTCATGTTCAGGGTGCTTCCCTCCTCCCTAAAGCGGGGCAGACTTCCGTCTGTCTCAGTCTGGGTAACTTGCTGATTCCACCATGTGTTCTTGAATTCCTGGAGAACACAGTGAATGGGATTAGGATGTAACAAATTATTTCAAGGGTCCATCCCAGCCTTTTGAAAGTGTCTGTATATGTTGTAGGGGTATTCTTTAGGCTCATATTCAAAGGAGTTTTGCACATTTTTTAATTCATATATATCTTTAGATACACATATGTATGTAGGAATAATTTTTTTTGTGATTTGTGTGTGTATAGATAATTCATTTGTTCCTGGCTTTTTCCAGCTGTTGAGTTAGACTTTCACCTGTAGTGATCTGCTCAATTAATTATCCTCTGTGTACAGGTCTGCAGGGTAAACTTCAAGGTTAAGACACAGTGTGGCTTTTCTGCTCAGAGTACATCACTGCTTAATTGGTACATTGGAGCTGGCAATATTCAGTGTCTTTACCCTTGTGTCCTTACCCTGTGCCACTGATTTGAGAGGTGGTTATTAAAAAAACCAGAAAGATAAACCTTCTCTTYATCAGATATTGTAACCAGCTGAACACAGAGCTTTGTGGCTAAATGATCTGCTTGAACCTGAGTGAAAGGACTAGCATCAGTCATATCTGGGCTTCAAGACTGCTCCCTCACTTTTACTACAAAGAGATGCTTTAGTCACTGRGGTTTCTTTCTTGAATTACACAAGTTAGCTCTTTGAAACACATTGTCAAAAACAGACTCACAGGACCAACCTGCCCCTCTGCCCTCTGTGCACACCTGAGTGTTCTAGCTCAGGTGTTCTGCTTGAGGGCTTGAAGATCAAAGATCTGCACTGTACTTGGGCACAGGCCTCACATGCTGAAAGGAGTGGTTATGTGGTATTTTAAATCTTGCTGAATTTGTGCAGCTGCTTAGAATTTGTAGACTCACAGAGTAGTTTCATTCGGAATGGACCTTGAAAGCTGATGTCATCCAACCCCTGCAATAAGCAGGGGCATCTTCATGAGCAAACCCCTGAGAGATGAGCATGGCCTTACTTTAAGCCAGATCCTGAGGAGGGTTATTCTTCCTGTACAGGTAGGCCAAACCAACATTAACATGACAGAGATTTGAAATTTCTCTCCAATTTTGGCTGCCACCAGTAGTTTTCTTTCTCTTCCTTTGCACTTCATTTGTCTGTCCATCTCTTGTCCTTGTAGACTGTGAGATGTCCAGGGGAGACACTGCCTCTGGCTTAGCAAACTTCAGTTCTACACAGGGGTAATTTTAGTAAAATTTTTAATTCTTGAAAAAAATCTCAATAAACAACAAAACAAAACTGCAAAATCTCCATGAAATAAATAAACAAAAAAGAGCCCAACCCAAAACCAAACAAGATAATGAGCCACACTTGGTGTTGGACTGTCTGCTGGGCTTTTTTGGATGACTGGGAGTGGAGATCTAAAGAACTGGGTTGAATCCTGATTGTTTTGAAATCGGCTGTTTTGAAGACAAGATAAAACTTTTCCTCCCCAGGAAAGCAGATTTCCCTTTCAACTTATAAAGAGCAAGGTTTCACATGACATTGACATGAGTAAAGAAATCTCTTGGTTAGTAGRTAAAATGATTCAGACATGTATTAATCATTGCATTTTTCTGGCATGGATGTGTGTATGGATGTTTGCATATGTGTGCACATATTTTCCCATGTTTTTTCCTTCAGGTGACAACTCCCTGTTGAAAGTTCATAAGGGACTATGTGAAACTTTATTTTGCCAGATGTACAAAGATTATGGGACAAATTGAGTGATAGATGAGCAAGCTAGGAAAGGAGAACCTGTTGAAAAAGTTTTTATGTCTTAATAGGAAACTCTGAAAAGCTCAATAGTCCTTTTTCAGAGTACATGTTGTCACAAATGTTGCCAAATGTTTTCTCCAGTTTTCTGTGTGTGTGGCAGTGTTGAACGCATGGGTGCCCTACACCAGGTGGAGCAGAAGCAGTTGAGCAGCAAGAACYCACATGGGACCTCTCAGAGAACATGTGTAAATTGCATCTGCTCAGGAATGTTAAAGTAGTGATTGTTGTACTGTTTGACAAAGAAAAAGAGCATATTTGTCAAGGCTAATTATTTACTAGGTATTTCATGTCTTTGCCTCTTTACCACTTGCAAGTGCCAGAGAAGTTAATTTAAATTGCGAGATCCCATAGTGTCTGGACAGCTCTCGTTTAAGAGGTACATTACAATTATTTCCTTTCTCTCAATTTATTTCCCCCCCCCAACACCTGTACATTATCTGTCTGATTTGGCTGGAAAAATCTGGTAGGTTGAAGAAAACTGGATATAGGAATTTTGTTTTGCTGTGGGGTGGCTTTAGTTCCCCAGAAGTTCTTTGTGTGAGRTGTGCAATCCACTTTCCTGCTGCAGGTGGGTACCAGGCACCTGTAGCAGCCCCATGCTTTGAATTCACCTATTTGCAAGATTGCACATAGGCTCAGACACCCTGTGTCAGAGAMATGTTCCCTGTGAATAACTTGGAGTTGACACTTGGCTTTCATGATGACACTCTAGGATTTAGAGCCACAGGTCAAATGCCATTTCTCTGCTTTCTTAGCTCCTTAGTAGCTAAAACATCCCTTGGGAAGGTGCTGTCTCTGTGGGGTCAGCAGTACAGGGTGAGCTCCTGCAGGACTTCAGACCAACTTCAGACCAGGGAACCTTCTGTGGAATGCGTGAATTTCAACTGTAGACTAAATTGTATCATTAGAGACACAATGAGACCACACAACTGAGACCACACAACTTTTAGCAGTGAAATGGGCCACAACTTTGGAGGCTTTAGGCAAATTCTGTGCCCTTCTAATTTCTTCGGTTAAATGCTTGTCATCCTCTCCAGCTTTGCTGTGATTGTTTTGTAAGGACATGTGCTAAGGACATTCTCTACTGAATGGAACCTAATAGGGCACTGAAATATTGATGAGTAAAAGGTTAATTTTTAATTCCCCATCAGTCTGAACTAATAGAAATTCAGTATGCTTCTGTCCAGGAGACTTGCTGACATTATTCCGTTTAATGTGTGCACGTTAAATGAGCATGGAACTGCAGGATTTTATTTTGCCAAAGGCCAAGGTGCTGTTTTTAACAGAAGAAAATCAAAGAWTCATTTCAGTTGGAAAATATCTTTATGATCACCAAGTCCAACCATTAACTTAGAACTACCAGATTCACCACTAAGCCATGTTCCTGAATGTGAAGTCTGCATATCTTTCAAATACCTCCAGGGGTGGTGACTCTGCTGCTTCCCTRGGTAGCCTGTTCCAACGTTCGCAGCCCTTTCAGTGAAGAAATTCTTCCTGATACTCAATCTAAAACTCCCCTGATACAATTTGAGGCCATTTCCTCTTCCTGGCATTTGTTACTTGGAAGAAGAGGCTGACCCCCACCTGGCTACACCCTCCTTTCAGGATGTAAATCAATGTATTCCCCCGGGAGCCTCCTCCAGGCAAAGCCACTCCACTACCTCACCCACTTCTAACCAGACCTGTGCTCCAGACCCTTCACCAGCTTTGTTGCCCTTCTCAGGATATGCTCCAGCGCCTCAAAGTCTTTCATACCAGGTGCTATTATTTGTAGTTGTGCCAATGTCCCAAATTCTACTCGTTCATACTCTTTGATGGTCACCACATAATGCTGCTCTCATTGGTGCAGCATAAGGTCTTCAAAATCTCATGCCAGAGATCATGTATTAATAAATTATTGTTGAKGACATCTGAAGAACAATATAATGTAAGCGCAGATATAAAACTGGTGTAGTTGTACATTCCTTCTTGGTGCTGGATCAATGGTCCGCAATCTCGAATACTGGCATTTCTCTTAGGGTCTTGGGAGACCTGAGCCAGCTACACTGATGGCTGTCTCACTTCTGTCCTCATTTGTGTTTTGATTGTCTGATGGTTTTTGCAGATTAAAATGCATTAATTTTTTATTACGTTTGTATTTTGAAATACATTATGATGGTCACAAATCCTGATTTTATTAGTGAGATAGAACTGAAGAAAATGTAGTGGAAAAGAAACGTTAATACCTGCTTTTCATGGTCAAGTGATGTGTCATTGAAATGGACGAAACACAGCTAACATATGGGAGCTTCCTCATGCTCCAGGACAAAGTAAGGCTACAAGAAAAAAGGACAAAGAACTTTAGAAGATAAGGAAATGTTTCCTTCTGCCCCAGGAAAATATATTATTCAGTGATCTCCCCTGTGCCTGACTGAGCCAAAATCCATCAGTCAGTGCTCAGGTTGTGTTTCTGTTTGAGAGAGCTCAGATTGCATTTGCATAAACCACAGACTCTCAGTAGGTATGGCCACAAGGAGAAGCAGCTAATGGTAGGTCACCAAAATATCTGCTTCACTCGTGGCTGTCCAGAAGATTGATTCCATTTACGTATTTGCCATCAAAGCATTTATGTGACTCCATTTCTGGTGTTATAAGTTTAGCCACTCTGCTGCCAGAAGAGATAAACTTGGACTCTTTTGCTCTTGCCTTAATGTTTTCTTTTTTTTTTCCCCTGCAAAACTGGGGAGATGATTGCTGGTATATGCACAGTAATAAAGCTTGTCAGACACAGACAGTCAGAATTCTTCTGAATTCACATTTAATTTATTCGCAGCACAGCATGCAGCAGAGCTGATGGCAAGTTAATGTTCTGCACTTTAATGAGATAACTGTTTGCCTCCCAGGTTTTGAGGTTTATGCTAGTTTTATTTGTCAACCTGGCCAAAGCCATAAGGAATCACAGCTCTATACTAAAATATTTTATTTGCTTAGCTGATGCTTTTGCCAGAGGAGAAATTGGTGAAGTAATTAAATAGCACTGCTTTTATTTTAGAACAGGAATGGTGGGTTTTTTTGAGTTTACAATATGTCCTTGTCAGTGTTCTGGCTCACAAACACAACATAAAAAAAAATATTCTATTCAAAATTTCCCAGTTTTGGTGGAATTAATTTTCCACCTGTCTTTGAATTGATCCCCTCTTCTCATTCCCTTCAGAGGTGTCTATTTCTGGGAAGGAGTTTCAGGGGAGAAAGTGTATCTACTCTCTAGTATCAAATGCAAATACAGAAATTTCAGTGTGACAGAGAACTGYGAAGTCTCCCATTAAACAGTGATAATATTGCTCTGCTCAGTTTTGAAATCTAGCTTGTGCCAGTTGAGTTCTTGTGTTACAACTCAGTCTTTTAGCAATGGCAGTTCTTCCTCATTAACTAATTACCTCATCTTTAATGACAAGAAGATGAAACAAGATGAAACAAGAGAAATTGGTTATGATGTATGATTAATGAAAGCAATTCTGCGTGGTGGGAGTGTGCAGGGGTTGGGAGGTGCCTGTATGTCCCTCCCTGTGGTGGCTGTGGGGTGCCAGCCCCTCCCAGGTTGGGACAGGAGATCCTGCAGCCTGAGCTGACACACTGGTGTTGGTGTGGGTGTCATCACAGAGGCTTGCATAAATCTGTCTACAGCCAGTTAAAATGTCTTTTTAAGTCTTGCTTGAACTCATGCCTCTCTGTGGTGCACTCCGAGTCCAACAATGTGTGTTGCTGCATTCAGTGGTCTTAAAAATCTTTTCCATGAATGATTCTGTGATTCTCTATAGAAATATTGCTTCTGTACGTAAAAGGGTGCTTGGAAAAGGGTCTCGGAGACAGAGCTAACATCTTTTGTGTGTATTAACCTTTAGTGTCTAAAACCTGTCAAAGTGAAGGTCAGATTGACCTTTCAATTCACCACTGTACCTTTGCATTATGTTTTTTTCTGCAAAGCTAAAGCCACCTCTTGCAGGAGGAATACAGCCAAATTAAGAAACTCTATAGTTATCTGTCCATTTTGTGCACCCTTTGTGATTTAAACCGTTTTCTGTTTGGCTACAAATGCATAAATAAATAATTATTTAGGAAATAAGTGGTAAATTATGGAAAAAATGATGTAACATGCTTCAGTTGAAATGTACCTGATGCTGGTTATAATTTCCTCTTGTTTCTTTGCTGCTAATAGAAGGTCCAGAGAATGGAGAGGGATGGGGAGGGAGTGTATAGGAGTGGATATGCCACTGAGCATAATCAGTTTTGGGAAGAAGGAAAATCAAATTTTGTCCAGCCCTTTGCTGAGACACTTGAGAGAAATGCATGCAAGGTCTATATTTGGAAATACCAAACTGTGTTTAGCATTCGAGTCAGGTAATATAATCCATAGAAATCACAAGATCGAGCCGACCTTCTGTGTGTTTCTTCAAGCAAATTAAGAAAATGTTAATTTCCAGTGCTGTGCAGGTGGGAAGATGCACATAGACAAAATATCAGCACATTTGCCAATGTGTAATGCTTTTTATTTATAGATGTATTTMTTTTCCATTGGACCATGAGCTGCCTGTCAGGCTRTGTCTCCCCTCGGATGCTGAAAACRTATCAGAATGAAAAGTTGGGCATGTGAGCCGGGAGGGCTGGTGGAGCTGACTGGGGGAGAGGGACTCTGCCTTCAGCAAGTGCYACCCCTGGCAGTTCACACATCTTCTCTGGTTTCTTTCCCGCCTGAAAAATGGAGCATTTGATATCAGAGCAGTCATGTACTTGGCAGAGGAAAATGTAAACTTTTATCCCAGACTGCTGGGTGCTGTTTCCTGCATTGTTAAGACCTGGCAGTTCAGTTTGTTGACCAGGCATTAAAGGGATTAGCTTAATGAAGAACTTACAGCTAACAAAAAATATTGAAGGTTTAAGAGGCTTGGGTTTTTATTAGTCTCCTTCTGTTAAAGAAATTTTTTCAAAGACTTGACTTTAATTTTGTGTCCAAGGGTGTTGATTCTGACGTTGTTATTTCTTGGTGCATTCATAGGGTTTCCAGGTTAATTTGTTGCTGGCAGTGGGTGTTTTCATCTTAATGAGATTTTTTTCCTCTTGTTTTGTCTGTTACCAGATCATTTTGGCAGCATAATAGGGTTTGCTGTGTAGTGCCTGGTTTTGTTGCATGAATGTTTAAGTGTTTGGGAGCACTTTTCTTGTTTCTGTTGTTTCCTGTGGAGYTGAGTTGGCTGAGTGAAACAGATGATTTCTCAGTGTTTGAAGTTCTATACTTAGTTGTATACAGTAGTTAAAAATGAGTAATACTTAGAGTTTTGGGGGTATAGGTCTTCTGGGCATGGTGTGCAAATTCAAGAGCTAAGTGGTAATGTGACTTCATTTTTCTTCATTTTGGACAACCTCCATTCAGGCACCAGGGAAGATTCAGTATTTTCCCATATTGCAATAGTTTCCTTATGACTGTGATAGTCCCAGGCACGTAGGAAAGGTAATAACTTCTGACGACCAGCGGCTATAATTGGAAAAAATTGGATAAACTTTTAGATATAGGAAGCTTTCTCCAGGCCTGAAATGGAAGCAGCAGACTTCAAGCTATATACAAAAATACAACCTGACACTAATACTAGCGCCATCTAAGAATATACGCAGTCTGAATAGCTCAGTCTGTGAAACCTGAAAGTGTTACTGTCTGGATATTGAGTGTATTCCAGCCTGRGCTGTGCTGACTGCGTTCCAGAAAATGCTTCCCCTCAGCACACCAGGACTGACTGGGCACTGTTCTTGTGTCCTGATGGGTGAAATACCAAGTTCGCTCTTGTAATTTGAGTTTGTCAGACAGAAAGTGTTATGGGTAACATGCTGCTTCTCCCAGCAGGGTTTCTGGTTCTCTCTCATAGCTTACAGAGAGCACTTGGGGGTCGTGGTGGATGACTGTGGGCTGTGCGAGGCCATGCATGCTCCTCCCTACACCACACGTGTCTAGCAAGCATGCAGAAGAAAGGTGTTTCCCTAGGGGTGTGTCTGCAGGACAGCAGCTCTGCTCTTGTAGGCTCTCCCCACTTTTGTCCTGTGCACACCTCGCTGCCCACAGCACCCTGGTTTGAGCCCATCTTGCCTCTGTCCAGCTGGTGAGTCCTGGTGGACRGTTGGTTCTTGCCTGCCTCCCTGTGTGGGCCTCTACTCTTGAACCTGAGTAGCATTTCCCACAAAACACCATCATCCTTTATCTTTTATGCTCCTGTGTATTGCTGTAGTGGAGAAACACTGTTTGGGACTGGGAGTCTTATTCCACTGTCACGGTTTAAGCCCAGGCAGCCACCAGGTATCACACAGTTCACTCATTGTCCCACCACTTGGATCAGGGGGAGAACTGTAAGAGTAAAAGCTGAAAACTCAGAGATAAAGACAGTTTATCACAGASAGAAAAACCCACAGGTACAAACAAAGCAACACAAGGAATTCATCCACCACTGCCCATGGACAGTCAGTGTTCAGCCAGTCCAGGAAAGCAGGGCTCCAGCACCTGTAATGGTTACTTGGGAAGACAAATGCCATCACCCTAAMTATCACCCCCTGCCCCCACCCCACTTTGTTCTTCCCCACTACCTTATATACYGAGTCCTCTGGTCTGGAATATTCCTTTGGTCAGTTTGGGTCACCTGTCCTGGCTGTGCATCCCTCCCACCTCCCATGCTGGGTCCTTGCTAGCATGGCACTAAGAAAAGCAGAAAAGGTTGGCTCTATGTAAGCCCTGCCCAGCAATAACAAAAGCATCCCTGTATTATGTCTCTGTAGAAGCTTCTCCAATTCCTACCTAAACAAAGCAGACGTTCCTCATTCAGGATTTCTTCAGGCTGCCCCATGCAGGTGTGACTGCTATAGTTGGACCTCAGTGAGACAGAAAACAGGTAAGACTTTCTATACATTACCTGTCARCCACAGAGGTGTTTTCAGGGTTACAGATTTAGACTCTAAACTTCTACATTCAATGTAGATGCACTTAAATTCTTTAGAAGTACAACTTAGAGCCTCTTGGGACCCTAACTTTCCCATTAGTAACACAGAGATAATACTTCCTTCCCCTTAAAGATTCATTCATTAATAGCAGAGGTATGTATGCTGGGATACATCTCACCTAGTTTTAGCAGACTGAAGAGAGCTGATCTTTCTCATTTGAAGAGTGGACAAAAAGAATCACCCTCACTAATGAAGTGTCCTAACTTATATTAGTCACAGATTATGTGAACGAGGTAAACAGACACCAAAGGTCTTTCACCTCAGAAGGAATTTAGGTGACCAGCACCAGTTTAGACAAAGGCTTCATTTTAAGTAATTGCAACTTGGTGAGATRGTTGGTTTGAAAAACATGGGCCAGCTAAGTGGATGTTCTTCTGTGTGATGAAATTAAGTACCCAATGAATTGCTGTTCCTGCAAACAGAATCTCTTTAGCTGGGGGCAGTTTTACTGCTAGAATTTTGTAGTGTTTTCCCAGTTTCTAATTTTTAATGGTGAGGATTCAAATCCTTCCTGAAAATCTGTAGGTCTAAATACCACCATGCAATTGCAGGGGCAAAATCATAAAAGCATATCTTTCCTTTGGCTTGGTATCAAACAGGGTGACATAATTTTCGTCAAACTGCCTCCATTAATGGTCTAATTCAGCAAACAGAGATTGCTAAGTAAGATTCCTTTTCCAGCCAAAATGTCAATCAGAACTGTATGCTCCRCAGAGTACTGTACAAATTAACATTTAAACATCACTAGTGTAGTAATTACTTTGAGCATCTTTTTTTCTTTATGACACTTATAAGAAAAGAGATGACTTTTCAGTGAGTTTCCAGACTCTAATTTTCTCCTGATATAAGTGTGCTCTACCAACACATCTTTCCCCTCTRGCTGTGCACTGTTTCTCTGCTGCTCATACCCAGCTGGGAGCTCCCTGTCTTAGTTACTGAGCTGCCTCAATAGAGGCAGGAAGGATCCAAACAGCCTTTGTGTATGAGGTTCGACTGTTCAGGGGATCTGATGAATAGACAAACATATGATTTGACTGCTAGGGAGAAGATTTGATGGCAAACAAAAGGTCACCCACCAGCAGAACTGTTAAATGGTGGCACGAGGGTGGGAGCTGCTGTTGTGCTCAGTATTCATTTCCCTCCTACACTGAGGGCCAGATTCTGCCTCCATTGCAGCAGCTCTTGCTGGCAGGATGGGGGAGCCTTTTGGGTAATGTGCCTGTGTGCAGCCACCAAAAGGAGCGTGCAGCAGACGGGGTGGAGTTCAGCACCGATTGTTTGCCTACTATCCCTCCTTATGGGTTATGATGTGTGGCATCCTACACAAACCCGTGTCTAGCACCTGCCTTGTCATCCTTGAACATGTCATTAACTGTCCAGAGTGAAGTGCCCTTTTGTCCYTCTCTTCTGCTTTGCTGGTGAAATCAGCCAGTGCCATGAAATCTGGCTCTTTGTGTGCAAATAAATGAACTGTTTTGTTTCTGGAGTTCTTCAAAGGATGCTGACTTGCTGAAGAAGGAAACAATTAGTGTTTAATGTGGATTTGTACCTCATTGCAGGTGTCTGTGTGAGATAGAATGAGCCAAAGGTGGAATGTATCTTCTGCTTTTCTGGGTAGCTGAGCACGTGGAGCGAGAAGTTCCTGTGCTTCAAGTGCACTTCAGCAAATATAGAAGGCATTGTATTGYCAGTCACTTCTCACACAATAGAGCTCACAGTTTGAAATCCTTTCTTCTCAAGGTTTTGTGCTGATTATTCCTTTGGCTTTCGCTTACCTGCACCAAGTTTGTTTTTTTTRTTACTGCTTCAGGAGGCTTGCATTTCACTTGGCAGGTCCAGCAAGTGAATAAATCTCTGCACTTGAAAACTGAGCTCAGATAAAACTGCCTGAAACCATGCTTGGAAATCAACTGTGGATGTTGAAGAACTGTATGAGACCTGAACTTCAGTAACACCAATAGCTACATTGCTATTAAAGGGTTGAAAAGTTTAATTTCTGTTYTAAAATTGTGTTTCTTCAATAGTAGTAGTACTGCCTGTTGTGTTTAAACACCACCAGGCTTAAAACCATCTCACTTAGAAGAGCCTGGATGTCATTGATGCAGCAATAGACAGAATCCCAAAAGTCAGGGTCTCAAAGGTCCTTGGGAACAGAAAGATAGGATGATTGATTCAGAGGTTTTTTTCAAGGGAACTGAAGAACTTAGTTTCTGTGTCCTGTTGAAATGTATTTGAGAAAAGTATTAGTCTATATAGCAAGGGATCTTTCCTGCTTTTCTTGATTTTTTTTTCCCAAAGAACAGAGATTTTAATGCTTTTAGCAGGCAGTTTGTAAATGATTTATAGAAAACCAGGGTACTTGAGTGGAAAACGGGTATGTCATAATTAATGATGGGGAAAGATACCTTTTTTTTTGCATTAGTGAATTCTGTAAGAATAAAGTGACTGCAGGTTGATAAAGATGCACAACTGCTTCATAACAAGCATGTCACTATTTTCAGTGATTGTAATCTGTGAATTAGACCTAATTAAAGTAACCGAAGGTAAAAAAAATGACTGATTGCCAGTTGCAGGAAAGATTTTGGAGCTTCCTGCAAATTTTAATTTGGATGAATATATTTAGATTTAAGAAYATGAACTCTAATAAGAGGTGTTTATTTTTTGTTTATGTGCCARTGATATTGTTAATAACAGAAGATTTACAGACTAGGCGTTTTCATAGGTGAGAAGCAATTTGCCATGTAATTATTTTTGCACTTTCTTTTTAAAATAGTAAACATTTTAACTTTGTGCAAGGATGAATGGTTTGGTGTTATGAGCACAAATGACTGTTGAGCAAGGAAGATATTCCCACCAAAACTACTCACTGAATTTGTCTTTCACACCTCACTCTGGATTCGAGATATGTGTTGGAGGGATAAAGGGTGCAGGGAACTTTGGCTTCACATGCCCCACAGCTTCAGTGGTGGGCATGTGCCCTCCAGCAGGAGGGCAGTTCTGTATCCAACAGAGTGGTTAAAGTTGTGGAAAAGCTTTTTAAACAGAGTTAAATATGAAAAGAGCTGGGGTCTCTGGCCACTTGGTCCTCTTTAAGGTGACTGCAAATAGCTTGCTGTATTGTTATTTTACCCAGCAGAGCTGATCCTAAAATGAGTAAGCCAGACTTCATTTTTCAAAATATCTCAAATATTTTTCAAATTACTGAATTAATACGTATGTCTGTAACTGGAGGAAAGGTAGACAATATAAAAAACCCCAAACCACTGATCATGGTGCAACTTTGACAGTCTCCTTGAAAAGCAGCACCAGCARCACTGTGGAGCAGCTGTCATTGTGTCTGGCTGTCGAACAGAGATGCTGTCTTCCCATGACATTTGATTAAAAAATTACCTGATGACTTAAAGCAAAGGGTCTCCTTCCATGCAAACCACTCAGATCCTCACACAGCTGGGTCAGAAATGAGCAAGTCCTTGCAAGTGTCTTGAAAATGTCTTGAAAATATTCAGGATGATMCAGAGCTGGAAAGGGGAGAAGAAGTGAATATCAAGGCATCCTGACCAAGTAATAAAGGCAATCTCTATCCAGAAGAAAAGGGTGACGCATAAGTTATTTGAGAATCCAAAGGAAGCATGGAAGCATATGTGCTGGCATCACCACTGCACTCTAAAGGGTGGCTTTACTAATATCCTCAGCTTTACCAGTATCACCAGCTGTAGAATTACTGCAGATGACAACATTTTGAGCTGTGCAAGTGTCACACCAAAGCCAAAACACTGTCAGTCTAGGTGGACTGCTGTCATTACCCTTATGTCCAGWGAAGACATGGCTTCTTTTTTTTGGCATATGCAAGATTGAAAACGTTCAAATTTCAGACTATTTGAATTGTCCTTACAATGCGTTTACTAATTACAAGTTTTACTGAATTATAGTTAACTTTTGATCTTTTGAAAACGACTGAAATGAGTTAGAGGGTGATGATAGTATCCAATTACATGTTAGGCGAATACTATGAAATGATGGTATTTAAGTAGTGTTAGTATGAAACAGCTGAACTCATAATTGCTTTTAAAGACACAAGCATATCCAGTGTAAATTATATGTATCCTGAGTCTGCACAAAGTGCAGATCATCTGTCTGTTCTTTCAGTTAATCAATAATACCACCTGTGCTTTTTCATTGACTCCTTAATGCTAAAGTCTAACACTAACAGCCAGATCTGCAGCAGTCTAAATTGGCCTAATGGGTCATTAGAGCTATACTGATAAATGCCAACTGGGGATCTGGTGTGGACTGCAGGCTGGAAACTTAGGAAAAGAAATAGCATAAATGCTGTCTTATAACTGGTTTCATTCATGTCTTGTAGCCTTTGTGTTGTGTAGTGGCTTATTTGCTGTGTTGAATCGAGCAGGGATAATGTTAGCAGCAAATAATGGAAGAAGAACTGATTGAAATTGGATTGCTGGCCATTACAAGGTGTTTGACAGGAGTCTAGGTTGATTGATCATGCAGACCTTTGAATTGCCTCTTTAGTGATGGTAGAAGAGGTGCGTAGAAGACAGGTATTGACAGTTTGAGTTCTCTCGGTTCTGTGTGTCTTTACTTGTCTTCATTCTTTTTGCAAAATGAAATTAAAAGTGTTTTGCACTCCTAGCTAAGACTCTTCAGCAGTGGCAGTTGAAATGCTTTCCTGTATCATTRTGGTGTTTAGTTTCAATTGTTTGATTTTTATTTTATCTAGAGGCTAAAATAGCTTCCAGGTGTGTTCCATTTCCTGTCTGTTGATTGAGGTTGATACCTCTGGTGTTTTGCTGTGTTTTCTCTTCTTTTGTGATATATCTTTATGGCTAAAAACACAGCTCACCTTTGCTTACATTTCCATTTGGCAGTGACTAAATAAATAGTTTTATTTGAAGTTGTTCTCCAGGTTCTCCTTTTCCAACAGGGTGCACCACTATTCTRTTTCTCTCTATAAAGCCTCTTGGCTCATTGTCTTCCAGTCTTGCTGCCACCTCAGCAGGAGGCTATTTTCCTGGCATTTATCTAATGTTTTACAGGTGTTACAGTCTCTTTGCTTCATTCAAGTGTCTAGCAAATCACTTTTTTACCTTCTGTACATGCTCCTGGAGAGGATTGTTTACAGTGGCTGAACATGAACATGGAGAACTTCTGTGAGAATMTGAGCACCAAGTGGTGCAAGAAGGGGCTGAAGGGCACGAGAGCAGCRCTGAGGAGGATGTGCTGTGACTCCTGCCATGGGCTCTGGGTGCCAGCAGGCTCAGAATGTGCTATAGCCTGATGGCTCACAATGCCTTGCACCTGTCACCTTACAAAACCCACAACTGGAACACTCACGTACAAAAATCTTTGAACGATTCTGTTTTCCTTGTTAGGCAGTTGGATGTAAAAGCCAAATACTTTTTTCTGTGGTTTGTCTCTGAGGCAGTCATGTTGTGAAGTGGTGGTGTRGGTAACCAAGCAGAATCTCTGCTGTTACTTGAGTAGGTCAGGTCACCATGGTGTGGTAGCTTGGCAGAGGGTTATGTTTGTGGCCAGCCACATGACCCTGCGTGTTTCCTGGTGGTGATGCTGCTCCACTGTYCATTCTCTTGAGTTACAGCAAAGTAAACTGATTGTGGCTGGAGGGGTGCTCTAGGGGAGCAGGCATAGCTGGTGAATTCCTAAAGTTCAACTGCTGAGTGATATTTTTCTGGAGTTTGAAGAAAAATTGGCCTAAAAATGTAAAAAAACTTCTTTGGCAGAAGTGACATGGTGTTTTCCATTTGTATCTGAGGGTCCAAGGAAATTGCTTCAGTATTTCCCAACACTGCACAGGAAGACATTACAATGTCTTTGCTTATAGTTGAGGAGACCTTGGGTGAGAGAGACTTCTGTTACAACACTAAGTTCTCAAGAGACAAGCCTTGCATTCAGCAGAGTGGACGAGGGAGGCATTTTGTTTGTGGCTCTTTGTCAAATGTCCCAAGCAGTGCACAAAAGTAGAACAATGTCTAATGTGAATGTCTGAGGCAACTAAATTACAATGGAAGGTGCATAGCAAGGGCAGTGGTCAAAATACACAGCACCTGGCCTTCTTCCCTCCTCTTGCCCTTACTTGGCAGTATTTTATATCCTTTTGTTACCTCTCAGGCTTGGCGTGGTCAGTCAGCTAAGTCTGTATGGACAGCTTTTAAAAGTGRTATTTTAAGAGAATTTCTTTGTGAAAGCCTTTGCAAACTGACTCAGAAAAGGGTATAATGTATCTCCCCTCTCTTTTTGCAGTTTTTTCCCACAAGAGTCAGGTGAACTGTTCAGAATTGCCTCAGGTTTTTTCAAACTCAGTGACTGAGAAAAAGAAGAGAAAACTAGCCTGGATTTCTTGTATGGTAATAGGAAACTTTATSCATATTATCTTCAGGACATCGCATTCTAGATTTCTGGTAAACTGACTGCCAATGCACTCATTACAGTGCAGGCAGAGTCCTTTTTTCTCTGCATTGCAGGTGTTCTTGCAGAACAGTTTGATACTTGTAAAATTGAAAAATCTTGCCTTTTAAATTTCTTGTGGTGATCCATCTCAGATGGCAGTGGCTGTCTTATAGGGATCTTAAAAGTAACAGAAAAACTGATTTAAGGAATCATTCTTTCACTGGCTTTGTAATGTAGTTTCATTTTGTCCAGGCACACCTCTTGGTTTTCCTTTTCTTGGCCTTAAATTTATGGATAAAGATGCAGAAACTACATATGCTGGGCAAGTAGTTTCTCTCAGCTACAAAATCACTAGAACTGTTCATTAGGGATGYTCAGATTTAGCAGGAAATCTCTGTTTTCTTTTCTAAATTATTACTGTTTTTAAATAGAAATGAGAACACAGTGAAATAAGAACTATATTGAGGCTAATAGATGTGTCAGTGCAGTCATGAGTCAGGAAAAGGCTATACTGTGTGTGTCAGAGAAGACAAAGGAGATCAAAGAGAGCATAAGCAAGAGATGAGGGAAAGGCAAAATCAAGTATTTAAAACTTCTGTGTTACCAAAAAGACACAATAGGTGGCAAGAGAGACACCACTGTAATCAGAGGCAATTATTTTAAGGGAAATTTCTCATATTACCAAGAGTGTTAAAGGATGTCTTTCATGAAGGTAAATCAAATGAAATTTCAAGAAGCAGAGGTTGTCTGATTTGATGTTATTTTAGAGTGTGAACATTGAATTACCTGTGCTCTGTGTGAGCATGGAGAGGAAGAAATACGAGCACTTTCTTTGTTTCTTTGTTAGGAGCATTCTCAGGTGCATGCTGTCCTTCAAGGCTGTCCTGACAATGGCAGCATTTGGATCATGACCAGAATTATGGTCGGAAGGTGCTCACTGTTGGCAGATGCCATTTCGCGTGCTCAGCAGAGCTGCCTGTGATCATCACAGCCTCTCACGAGTCACGAAGATATTGGCTCACAATTCTAGTGCTGCTGATTGCCCCAGGAGATATGACTTGGATGCTGATGACATACTCAGACAGACTGAGCTGGTGCTGGAACAAAATACGCCCCAAACTATTCCTGGCACATTAATTTTATGCTTAGAATCAGATATACCTCTTGCTATTTTTTCCTCCTTTTTTCCTTCCTTCACTTTCTTGTCTGCTAGTTCCTAAATTAAGAAGAAAAATAGCTATTATGGTACTTCTGAGACTAGTGTTTAACTAAAATGTGAGATCCGATAGAGATCTCTCGTGCATCTGACTACATAGCAGTGAGCTTGCAGAGCAAAAAGAAAAGATAGAATACTAGATTTGTTTGCACAGAAAAGTAAAGACTTGAAAGAATTTTAACATGTGGAGTTTGGGTGATAGACAGTAGGTACAGCTTTGGCCCCTATGAATTTTATTTCCAAGTGATTAGATAGTTAGTTTGTCTTCAAATTATAGTTGTGCAAAAAATAAAAGGTTATTAGATGCTTATTAATGTGATCTAGAATATTCTATCCAGTCTTCATATATGCAGTCAAATGCATAAACAAGACCATGGCAGTCTGCATGCTATAGCACTTGTCCTGCACAGGTGAGCTGTGGTGGTGTGTCCAGTCTGCTAATGAACTTAAAAATTCTGATGATCTTAAAACATATGTTTTAGGTGCTTGGTCAATCCTGATGAAAAGATTATTTTTAAAAACTTTTAATATTTTTTTTTTACTCTTACGCTGCCAAAAATTAGGAGCCGATTCACTAATTTTTGTAGTTTGGGTTGAAGTTCTTCCATGAATCCTAAAGGGTTTAGCCTGATAGGTGAAGGGAGCCTTCTGCTATTATACACTTTGTGCTGTGTTTCTGCTCAGAACCCATTGTGAATTCATGTTTACAGTTTGACTTGACTGAACAAATAAAAATATTTTTTCTAGTGGCTTGTTGTAGCCAAGTTTTAAAAGCTTTAAGCCTTTTGCACCCTTTAAAATATTCAGTGCAGTGCACAAATGTTTAACAGGGAGGATTTTTGCGTGTGGTATTTGCACAAGCTGTATCACTGCCTTCCTCCTTCACCTTTTCCTCTGTGTACAGACAAAAGGTTTAGATCACATTTGGAAAAAAAACAGTAGAGAAAACACTCCAGCTGAATCTCTCGGTCCTCAGCATGATTCTTTCCACTTTTACATCTATAATGCAAAAATGTTCCCCGTGCCTTTGAGTGCGTGCAGGAATTCTGGTGGCCTGACTTGCAATGGGTGAGCAGTGGGGCATGGCTCTGGGGGAGGAGAGCAGTGCTGCTGTCCGAGCCTGTCCCATTGTCCCCAGCCTGTCCCATTGTCCCCAGACTGTCCCACTGTCCCCAACCCTGCCCCACTGCCCCGACCCTGCCCTGCTGCTCCTGCTCCTGGGCAAGAGCTCTGCAGTATTTTCTGGGCAAACAGAACGAGCCTGTTCTGCCGTGCACTCACTCCTGACCTTGCTGCCCTGTTTTGGGTTTCCAGCAGGGTTAATCTTGCAGTTGCCTGTGTAAAATCTGTCTTGTTTAGAGGCTGCATTAGATTCACTAGATATTCACTTGAAGGTGGGTTTTTAGAGTCGGTAATCTGGAACTCTTGGAAAGCCCCTGCAGCCCATGTACTGCTGCACCATGCTGCCTTCTGAGTGCTGGCTGCTGAAGCCTGCAAGGAAATCTGTTGGGAGCTGCTTTGGGAAGAAGTGGGAGGCTGTCTGCGCTTAGCCATGTCTCAGGAAAAGTTACTTCACCTCATCCTGTACAATTACAGGACAGTAAAGAAGTTACTAAGTAAGTAGGAAAACTCTCAGGGGAGCAGCATGTGCTAAACTTCTATTGACAGTTTCTTTAGGAAAACTGAGCTTGTGATGGCCATGGTTGTGTATGTGCTCACATTCTTTGGAGAGCTAGAAATATAATTACAGCTTGTTTTTTTTTCTCATTACTTTACTTTCCATAATTTTGAGAATTAGAAAAGTGGAATTAACTGATGCAGTGCTCTACAAGGAGCAGGAGCTGTTCTTTGAGTTTGCAGGAGGGAACTTTGAGAAATCACTTTTGGGTTACTTTTGTGTACACCAAATGTATTTGTAGGAATTGAATAATGAGTGATCTAATCAGATTTATAGCCAAGCTTGTGTGTCATACTGTGATAATTACTAGCTACCCTGGGCCTTAATACCAAGTAGATCCCTCCCCACCTCCCAACCCATTAGATTTTTTTATAAGTGAGTTGTTTATAGGAAGGAAGAAGTGCTTAGGCAAGACACTGATCTGGGCTCAATCCAGTGACCAGAAACACTTCCCAGTGCAAGCACTGCAGTATTCCATGAGCTATTTCTTAAAAAAACAAATGGTGACATCTTTGGCCTGAGTCAGGAGCAGTTCATCAGGGTCGTGGAGAACTGTCAATGTCAACAGTAGTAGGCTCTCTGTGGAAACAATTATAGCCATGTTCAAAAGTACAGAACAAAACTGGTCTTACGAGTATTTCACAGGTGATAAGGACATGCAAGAGGAACAACAGCAAGTAATTATTTCAAATCCTCTCTTGTTGCATGAAAGTTTTATTTGTTTTTAGACAGGGCAAAACAAAGTCATTACAGGTGTGAAAGTTGGTCAGTAGTTATGGAATGCCATTTCCAAACTGATGCACTACCAGTTCTGCTTTCTTTCTGGCTAAGAAGCTGGTCAGAGAGGCTTTTTGGAGAAGTCTTTTGGAGAAGTCTTTAGTAATCTGTTTTCAACTGTGCGTGGATTTTATTTCACTCAGGGGAAGGGGGATTGCACCAGATTATCTCCAGAGATCTCTTCTAAGCTCAGCTGTTCTGTGAATCTGTGAAAGAGAAACTCTCTGTTCTGTATTACACTGATCAGGGAGCAGTTGCTTTGTGCTGGGTTTTGAACGTTTGAAGAGTCTCAATAAAGCAGCACAGCGCAGATTCCCGGTGCTGTGTTCCCCTGCACAGGATCAAGGTCCAGGTTATGGTTATGTGCAGTTGCTGGYCCAGAACTCTTCTGGTAGTGGAGAGAAAATGCCCCTTTATCACCTGCAGGAGGAGGGTTGGGATGGTGGGGGATCTCTCAGTTCTGGGAGGTAATGGGGCAAGAAGGAAGCAAACATTTCCTTTCTTTTTTGTTTCACACATTGTGACCAAGGTCTTCAAGGTACAAGAGGAGTAGAGTTTCTTGGAGCATATCAGCCTATATATATATATATATGTGGTGTGTACATGTAGATATATAGACATTTTTAATGCCATGCAAGTATTCCTGTTCTCAGGACTTGCTCAGAATCTGAATTTTTGCATGACCTGAGTGACTTTAGATCGTGGACTATGCACTGTGAACAGGTGACTAAGCCCTGGGACCTTCAGTCAGGATCAGGGACACACAGCTAGTAAGGAGCACTGGAAGAACAACTGGAAAGCGAGGCAGTTGCCTTTGGGGACACTGAGACCCTGGGCAATCTGTAATCTCTCTGTTTTTCCCAGTTCTGGGGTTGTTTTCCTGCGTAGTGATTTTATCAGACAAAGYTTGTGTCACCCAAGCAATTTTCATACCAAAGGGAACTGGACTTTTGAGTGTGAATTGCTTTGTTCTTGGCAGCACCTTTTGACTTCCTGAGATGTGCTGTGGCTTTAATGAAGTGAACAGTGCTCGGCCATTTCAAAAAAAAGGTGGAACACCATATTGATGTGCACTGACTCTAGTGTTCATGATAAGGCTTTGCTATTCCTTGAAGTGGCAGCACAACTGGCTGAAGATTCRTAGGGCTTTTCCCTTGGCTAATTGATTTTTAAGGTCCAAAAGGGCAAAGAGAACAGACCAAATGAGTTTGCAAGAACATGCACCGATCTCCCGTGTGCCAGAGGTCATGAACTTTATCCTAGCTCTTCTCTACATTATCCAAGAACCATCGTATCTGCTGTCAGTCACCATAGAACCTTCACTTATAAGGATGTCTTTAAGGAAATTATGTAGCTCGGCATGTAACATTTCAACAGTGGTCACTACAGGGTGACATCTCCTAAATACAAAAAGACAATAACAGGTAAAGCTTTTAATGACAGCCAAAGTGCTGGTAAAAGATTCCACTTCCAACAGCTCTTGGATAACTCYCAGCACAGAGACAAGAGATACATGGAAGAAGAGGAAGAGGGCAAAACTTGATAAAACCTGTGAAACGTTGCTTCTATTTCTTTGTGTGTTTTTTTTCTGATGCTTGTGGATCTTCATGTTGTGACGGCTGCTGTCCAGAGCATATTGGTCAGTGCTGTTCAATTTTAGGTTCTGTTTACCAGGCTGTGTTTGCTGAGGGATGGCCAGAGCTGACACAGGGGCAAGGGAAGGCCAAAGCAAAGTTCAGCTACACTTGTCAGCTTTGTGAATGATATATTTAAGCTTAGCCACCAAAAATAGTAGCTTTGCCATGTCTCTGTGTAAACCTCCAAGAGACTGAAGAAACAATTTTGCACTAAAATGYATTTTCCCGTAGGGACTTCTTTCAGCACTGAGCCGAATTGCTTTTGAAATGGGGAGGGTTAGCCCTCCAGGGAACCCATAAATATGTCCATAGCTGAGCTGTAGCRGGTTAGATATTCCCAATTGCCCTATTACAGGAATCCAGTAAAGAAAACAGTAGACAGTTCTCCCTAGTAAAAGTACTAGCAGCTGTTTTCTAGCAATCTAAGTTAGACTGCCCGATTTACTCTTTAATATCTATTTTATGAAAATTTAAAGTCTTGGTGGTTGAAACTGGCTGCTTCAGTTCTTCGAATCATGGCAGGTGTGGACATTTTAAGTGTCTTTTGATAATGACTCACAGAATAATAGAGTGGTTTGAATTGGAAAGGATCTTAAAGATCATTTGTGCCAGCCCCTCTTCCATGGACAGGTGCATGTTTCGCTAGATCAGCTCACAAATGCTATCCAGCATCTGGCCTTGAATATTTTCATGGATGGGGTAGCCACAACTTCCTTGGGCAACCTGTTCCAGTGCCTCACTGCCCTCTGAATGACACTTCCTTCTTCTTGACATCTAATCTAAATCTCTCCTCTTAGTTTAAAAGTGTGTTACTCCTTGTCCTGTGGCTGTCTGTGTGAAAAGTGCTCTCCCTTCTTTTTAAGACCCCTTTAGGTACTGGAGAGCTTCTATTCAGCAGCTGTSTGTCTCTTCTCTGAGAGTAACAACCCCAGCTCTCTCAGCTTGTCCTCAGACAAGAAGTGCTTCAGCCTTTGATCATCATTATGATCAGAGGCACTTCTCTGCACTCACTCCAGCAGGTCCCTGYCCCTCCTGTGCAGGGTCCCCAGGGCTGGATGCTCCAGRTGGGTCTCAGCAGAGCGGAGCAGAGGGGCAGAATCCCCTCCCTCCCCTGCTGCCCACGGTGCTCTGGGTGCAGCCCAGGACACGTTTGGCTCTCTGGGCTGTGAGTGCCATGGCCGGGGCATGTCCAGCTCTCACCCCCAGCACCCCAAATCCTTCTGGGCAGGGCTGTTCCATCTGTTCATCCCCAGCCTGGGCTGSTACCAGGGAAGGTCCCAACCAAGGTGCACCACCAGCACTTGGTCTTATTAAACCCCATCAGATTCCCATGTGCCACTTCTTGACCTTGTTCAGGTCCCTCTGGATGGTGCCCCATTCTGCAGGAGGTCTCCTGCCCTGTCCTGTAGTGGACTGGTTTTCTCCTTGCTTTCTTTTGCTGCTGATCTTTTAGCAGAAGCTGCCTGTTGCCCTTCCCATCCCTTGCAGGTTTCCCTTCCCAACTGTGCCCTTCCTAACTCCCTCTGTGCCGTCATCCTCTATTTCTCCCAGGCAATCTGTCATTGCTAAAACCTTCTGTGGTGCCTTTGTAAGTTTGATGCCACTCAGAAGTTACCCATTTAGCCAAACTTGCCTCCTGCCTTACCTCCTTGTTTCTTCACTGTGTTCATATGCTTTAGAGAGGTTGCCTTTCAAATTCAGCCCTTTCTCCTGGGTCTCTTGGCATTTAAGGTAATTTATTTCTTCTAGGCTACCATTTACCAATTTCTTAAACAAGCCAAGATAGTTGCTGGGAAATTTAGGATCTTTATTCTGCTTTTTGCCTTCATTGCTTTCCTGAATATTTAAAGTTCTTATTTCTTCTCATAGTCACTCAGCCTAAGGCTGTCATCAGCCCTCATGTCCCTATCCATTTCTTCCCTAATTCATACAACATCTAGCAGTGCAACTTCACTAAAGGAGTACCTGCAGAAGAAAAAGTCTTTGATGTCTCCAGATTTCCTGTGCTCTGCTGCTCTACTCTTCCAGCAAGTGTCTCAAAATTCCTCCACAAAAGCACGTAATTATGAAGTTTTTTCCAGTTGTTTAAAGGCTTCATCCACTTTCTCTTCTCGACTGGTGTCCTGGGGTGATTTTATGATGATACTCTATTCTTGATCATCAGCTTTATGCCCAGAAATGGGTCCTGCAGCTTTCAGGTGGGCCCAGGGCCAGAGGTGGGAGCTGAGGGAACTTTGGTGTGGGCTTCATTCAAGCTCTCACTYTCCCATGTGCGTGTTTGAGTTGGAGGCATTGTTGCTTTTGGCCAGCTTGGTTTTTGTTACCTTAGGCAAGAAGTTTTCCCCTGGACTGTAGTATCAATTTCAGGGCGGCTTCTGTCATGTTTTTTTTGGATTGTTCAGCTTGGCTTTTGGTTTGAATCAGACCATTGGCAGGTGTTGGTCAGCGTGGACTGGTGGGGAAGCTGTGAGGACACTCCATCTCGTCCCAGACYGCTGGGAAAAGCTGAACCATTGAAAGAAAATACTCTAAATCCACCAGCTTTGTCTGCTGCGAAGAGGAGACCAACACTGGAGGTTCACCATGTTCCCACCTGTTTATATTTCTCCCCCCGAGCTGTTGCATAGATTCTTTCTTCCTCTCCCTAAACAAAGACATCCACCATTTTGTTCTTTCTTGCCACATGGCCAACAGTTTTTTCCCTTCTGGCATTTTCGGGGTTTTTTTGTTCTGCTGTGGGTGTGGGGGTGTGTGTGTGTGGGAGGGGTAAGGTTCTGACGCTTCAATATCTAACGCTTATTCATTTTTCTCCTGTGCTGTGCACCTTGTTTGTCAAATAAACAGAATTTTTTCACATTCACCAGCCAATATTCATTTCTTATCAGTGAGAAGGAATTGCTGAAATCCTTTTCTTTAAAAGAAACATTCACTCCAGAGCATTTTCTCCTAAAATTGTCTCTAAACCGAGACACTGGGCCCTTTGTGGTATATGTGAACCTCTTGTTTGTACCCCCCACATCCTGATCTGTGAGCCTTCATCCTTGACTCCTTGGATCAGTGATATGCTGGGTTGTTGAAATAGTGGGAAAACAGTGTGCAATATTCTAAGAAAATTTTAGACACCAAGYAAACTGGTGAGAAAATATATTTGCACACAAAAGGAATATCATCTTTTGCTCCCTGAATGACTTGAGATGAGTAATTTCCCYTCTCTGCTTCTCCAGGTCTTGGACTGTGAAGTCTCTGTGGTCCAGACGTACCATAATAGAGATAGATGTTGTGCAAGCACTGCTACCTTCCAAAGACTGCTGGCATCATTGCATTTGTATTCCTAAACGTAACTTGCATCCTCTCTTCATGGAGGCTGAGGTTTGGTGATACAGAGAACCTGAAGGAACACTTCCCAGTGAAAATGTAGGAAGGGAATGTCCCCATGCACAAAAGAAAGATTTGGAAGGAAACTTGGTTGCCAAAAGCATGTTTGTAGAGGATTTTCTCATTACCAGGAATATTGTGATTTTGGGCGTGACAGTGGGATAGACCCACTGCTCTAATTTTCTCTGCCAAGTGWAAGGATTTTGAATTTCTGTGAGTTACACAAGTAAGCTGTCTAGGACAATGAAACAGGATGAAGGCAAAAAGAAATGTAGATGARTGCATGATGGAAATAAATATTTAATTGTTGGAATTACTTATTCATGTGGAAAGACAAAAYATTTACTGTATTTTTTGGTCAGGAGGAATCTTTGCATAGTTTTGAACAACTGACATCTACTTAATTTGGTGTCAACCAAATTAAGTCAAGCCTTAGTTAATTTTTATGTTATGCTGTAGGACTTCCTTGTCTGGATTACAAAACAAGGAAATTCTCAATGCACTATATGCACTTTTCTCATTACTGTCCATGTAGCAGTACCCATTTTTAGGCTCAAATATGTACACAAAGGCTACAATGAGGAAAAAAATTTTTTTTCTAAACTATCCTGCTTGTAGTGTGCTTGTAAACTGTGGGGTTTCCCCTGCCACRTACTTCTCTGTGTTTTGCATTTCCAGTAGCTAAAAGCCACTTRCTGACAAGTTGTTCACTTTGGTTTTTTGCTTTCTCTGAGAATTGTGCCACCTCTCTTGACTAAAGTAGTTTTAAGAAGCAGTTTAAGCCACTACACCCTACTTTCAGTGCTGGTCAAGTTTAGCTTCTACCTTTTCTGCGACTTCAGGCTGCCAGTTTMTACAGATCAGAAGATAAAAGACAAATGGTTTGATTTATCTTAATGCCATTTTGAGCCTACTGCTCTAATCAGTTGATTGTGTCTACACAGGTACTTAATCTGGCATAAAACCCGACAAAAATAAAATGGACTTCARTGAACAAAGTGAGGGTTTGCAAAATCCATCCCTTGTTAATATCAGTGGCTGTGCCTTGTTTTAAACAAGACTRGATTTACTTTGATTTCTAGATTAGTGCAGGTTACACTGAGCAGAACATTTAATATATTGCATTGATTTTCCCTGTAATACTGTTGATACACAGGTCACTGCTCTAATAATTTGTTTTACCATTAGAATTCTGTATGCAGATCTAGTCCCCAAGGATATCAGTGTGTAACCAGATACTGCATGATCTAATCAGGTTCTGCAAGAAATATATTATCACTTCAACACTTAGAAGTAGAAAGCTTCATCAAAATGGAAAAGTTATCTAATATTTAAAGCAAAATGCAGTTCAAAGAGACAATTACAAGAAGCAGGTGTGTACAAAATTTAAAGACATTTCTCAAATTAAACAAGGCCAAATCYAAGCCAGCGTCTACGATGATGTGTCATGACTCAATTTATTATTAAAGAAGAATATGTTATAGCTGTTGCTTCAGTTTATAGGGTTTATTCCTGTTCAGGTTAAGTAGCATTGCTCTCAGAAATGACTGACTAGCAGAATTTCATTAATGTGATGTTTACTTGCTACAGCATGCATGCTTTGGAAAGTAATTTTGAAAAGCAACCACAAAAGCWTTGGTAACAGGCAAGACTAGTGCTCTGAACTCATTTTGATGTAGGATTTGGGTCTCTGAGCACCTAGTACTGCAGTCCATTTCTGGAACACAAGTCCTGCTGACCTTGAAGGAGTTTTGCARGTAGTGTGTCTGTCTCAGGCTGAGCAGCAGACCTGCTTGCTGCTGTAAGTCTGACCCGAGGCATCTTCTTCAGCTGGGATAGCAGGARAGTGGCTCTGCCAGCAGCTGGACAGTGTTTCTGTGCAAGCTGCCAGCTCTCAGCACCCGGTKTTCAGCAGGGAAATGGTTGACAAAGGTGATAAGCATCTTCTAGGGTCAGCTCATCTCTCCATAAAGCTGCTTTTATGTAGATGTCTTATGCAGAGCCTAGTTAATTGTGCTTTTCGTTTTGAGATTGTGAGTTTTTTTTAATGGACATGCCTTAAGACGAGACCTTTGTGTAGGGAAGTGCCATATGTATTTGTATTAAACTTTATGTTGTAGAAAATGGTAACTCCTGTACTTAGGCATGTGAAGTTTTACTCCCATTCTTGTGAAGAGCATGCAGCAGAGTTTTGGAATTTTATCAGTGAAATGCAATGCTATCCTTGGCTGTATCTGTTGTATTTGTTTAGCAATTGAAAGTAAATTATTTTAAGAGTAAATTTAAGAAGGAAAACAACGTTCAGTAACCTTGTGGATGACCAGATGAGACTTGAAATAAAGACCAGAAAGGTTATGTTCGTCTTTTTTCAACTCCTGTTTTAGCTGGCTAAAAAGGTGTGTGTGGAGCGATGTTGGCTTGTTTTGGTTTAGTCCTTTGGTCTKCAAACACTTCAGTGTGCAGGCCAGGGCCAGACTCTCCTCCTTGGCTCAAGGGATTTATTGTGTTACTGGCTTTGCTTTGACGTTCAGAGCCCACTGGGTTCATGGAGCCTACAGACATGGAAGAGAGTGGCTGAGCATCCAGACAAGCAGTGAAATAGACATTGCCTTTCCTTCAAGCTCCTACAAGGTTCTGGTGGGGCAAATGCTGCCAGACAAATGTGCTGTTGTTGAGGGAAGGTGCAGGGGAGGTGGTTGGTGAGTGTTGGTCCGCGTCAAAGTTTTTTTCAATGAGGAAAACCAACTGAAGACTTTTAATATATGAGTACAATGCTGATAATTTTTCTCTTGTTTTTTTTTAGGATCTCATGACTCTTTTAGCTTCTACATCGATGAAGCCTCTCCAGTTGGGCCTGAACAGCCGGAGACAGTCCAGAATTTTGTGTCAGTTTTTGGGACTGTGGCTAAAAAGCTGATGAGGAAGTGGTTGGCTACACAGACCATGAATTTCACCAGCCAGCTGGGGGCAGGTATAAGGTATTTTGATCTCAGAATTTCTACCAAGCCCAGAGATCCAGACAACGAACTCTACTTTGCTCATGGTTTATTCAGTGCCAAAGTCAAGGAAGGTCTGGAGGAGATCAATGCGTTTCTCACTGAGCACCCAAAAGAAGTGGTCTTCTTGGACTTCAATCATTTCTACGGGATGCAGAAATGCCATCATGAGAAGCTTGTCCAGATGCTCAAAGACACGTACGGAAACAAAATGTGTCCTGCTATCTTTGCCCATGAAGTCACCCTCCAGTACCTGTGGGAGAAGGAGCACCAGGTGCTGGTGTTCTACCACAGTCCAGTGGCGGTCGAGGTGGCCTTTCTGTGGCCGGGCCAGATGATGCCAGCTCCCTGGGCAAACACRACAGATACAGAGAAGTTGATTCAATTCCTGCAGGCATCAATCACTGAAAGAAGAAAGAAAGGCTCCTTCTTCATATCTCAAGTAGTGCTGACGCCAAAGGCTAGTACGGTGGTGAAAGGGGTTGCTAGTGGTCTCAGAGAAACCATCACAGAAAGGTGAGTTTGTGGCTGCTAAGGTGGACTGACTGTGCTGATTGTGTGTGTTGGTTGTGCTGGTTTTCTAATTCCTTTTAAAGATGTTCTAAGAGAAGATGTTCTTCCATGCTGTTGTGAGCTAGTCCGAACTTGGCATAATCCTAAAATATTTAAAGAGAAAGACAGTGAAGGGCAGCCTTTTGTATTCTTGAAAGAAAATCTGCCACTAAAGCATAATGAGATACTATGGGATTGGCTTAACTCTAACTTTTTTCTGAATGCATGTTTTGCTGATTTGTTTTCTAAATGTTTTTCTTTACCATAAGCATTGAATATCTGGCCTAAGATTTCCTTACTGGGAAATCTGCYTATGGATCTAGATAATTCAAGTTTTCATTTATGCATCAGGCTTCAGATGAATGGATAAATAATTATTTATTTTATCCAATAAATTAATTTATTGGAGAAATAATTTTTTGGCCTGGCTCATCAGCAAAGCCTGATACTGCAGAATTTGCCTTTACTCACCTCAAAGATGCATGGTTTCTCTGTCTCTATACCATCACACATTGTACTGGAGACAGCAGGACACCATTATAAAGAATTTGATTCCTAAAAGTCCTTTTTCATTTATCATACAAGACAGAGACTGCAGAGCATTGTATAGGTTCTTTACATGGACTAATGTGTTGACAGGCCATTAGTTGTTACATTACAAAAAAAGCTGCCTGTGCAAGACATGCATTATTTATACCATTCTGACTTTGATAAATCACAGTGAATTTTGARCTTAAAGGCATATATATGTGACTATTTCTTGACAACTTGGTAGGAAACTTGAAATTTCATGCCAAGACACAAGAGCTATTTTCTTTTTGTCCTTAAATATAAAGAAGGGTTGCAGAGTGTAAAGAAAATTTACAATGGGGGTCACTGGCCTGCAAATGTTTTGCTCTCTGCAAGGATGTGCTTGTGACAGAAAGGTCTGTTGGGAACATGTCCCCTTCTATGAGATGAAAGATGCAGTGTCTGCAAAGAAAACAAGCCTCGTATTTGAAAAAGGTTGAGCTATTTTTATAGCCGCTTTCCCAAACCACTGTTAACTTGAAAAAAATAGGGTAAAAACTTTAGCTGGCTTGGTAAAACACAGATGGAAATGGAGGGTTTTATGAGCAGTGGAATGTGATTTAGAAGTGCCTGTTTGACTGCACTTGCAGCTGTTGGTAGTCCTTGTCTGTGTTTTATGGGCACCATTGGATTGGGGAATCTCCCTCTCTCCTGAGTCAGAAGAGCACTTCTCTGTACTAAAATACAGCTTTGTGAATGGGTTTTACCAAGAAACATCTTGTTGTTAAGGGATTTTTCCTCTGATAAGCATCCTTCTGAGTGTTCTTTAGAATATGAAGTAGCACAATCAAGGCGCTAACGGGCTGTTCTCGAAGCTTGTTGTATCAACAAAATAGCCATTAAACCCCATTTTCTTAATCTTTTGCTCATAACAGTACTTTCTTGAAGCTGTTTGGAAAATAAGAACTTGAATTAGATGCTGAATATGTTTGACTGATTGCTTAATGTCCAGAGCAGTTGAACTCTTGGTATGCCCTTCTCAACAGAAATCCTTGAAATTGTAACTAACTACAAATGTCAATAAACAATTGGGCTGAAAAACCTAGAAATGTTGTTCTTCCAGATTTCAACTGAGATTTTTCACATGATCCCCGAGTGTGTGATCACATCTGCTATATGAAAAGTTGTTTCCTTCTTTGCATAATTCTTTTAGCCATTATGAGAGAAACAGACCTTCAAAATAATCTCCAAGGCTAATATTTAGTCTTCCAAGTGTGGCATCTCATTTTGAATTTTTATTTTTTCATACAAAAATGCACTGTAGGAAGAACAGGACTGGAATGTATCCTAATGGAGATAGAAATTGAGCTTATATTTTGAGTTAACGGCTCTAAAAGTAAACATCAAATATAATCAGAACTGCTCCCCATTTTATGATGATCCTCTTAAAAAATAAATAGGCAAGCAATTAAAAGATGAAGTACAATTCACACAGTAGAATTTGCAGGTTTCTCTTCAATCTCACTGCCTTAATGTTTCAGTGACTTAAAAGTATGTAATCCATGCAAAAGGTGCCAAGACAAATGGTCCAGCTGTGCCGTGTTTGCTGTTTTGAACCATCACTCAGTAAAAAGATTATTTTGTCCTTTTCAGAATAAATAACCAGATCAAATCGCATAACCAGATCTTATCGCACCTGTGTCCAGGTAGATAACATACATGCTTTTCTTGACAGTTACTGCATAGACTTCAATATTGTTTTCTCCTTATTAAGAAATGCTGATGAGGAGCCTTACATCAAGAACGCAGTTATCTTCCTTTTGCCAGCAGTTTTGTCAAAGTTTTCAAATAATTCGGGTGGGGGGGTGGGTGTATTTTTAAGTTTGGTGTGGTTTTTTGGGTTTTTTTCCTAAAGTAAGTTTGACATTTAAGAAATGTTTCTTTGGCATGTTGAATAAAACCTGTAGCAATTTGTTTCATTTTGTTTCTCCATCTGTACACTGGCCTTTTACWTATTGACTTAGTTCTGAAAATTAGAGAAAAATTTAGAACTCTCAGATCAATAAAACGTACCAGGTTTTACCAGGTTTACCAGGTTTACCAGGATCTCTGAAGTTGTTTGTTAATTATGAAATTGTTTATGACTTGAAGAGMAGTGGCTACCTTAGAGGGAGAGCATGGTTTCCCTCAGTCTGCATTCTCTGCACTCGGAAATCCGTGAGCAGACACCATGCAGAAATCCAACCCAAAATCCATTCCGCTGCTCTCTAGCTTATGTTGGGAAAGAGCACAGTGAATAAATACTCCCCTGTACCCAAGGTGTTTGGTTTAATGGCTTTTTGTCTGTGGTGGTGGAGGTTCACACTGCAGTAGAGCAGCCTTCCAAAGCAATGGATTTCAGAAGGAGAAGGGAAGTTATTCCTTAACCTGCTCCCCACAGTGCAGGTACTCAAGCTGTGAATGCACAGTAACCTCAATAAATAAAACAACAAAACAACAAAACATTTTCATGCTTCTAAGACACAATTCAGTGAAGATATAGCTGGACTGTTTTCTGCTGATAATGCTTGCTCACAGGCTTTGCTGTCATCACAGGTAGTGTTCTGTGGAACAGTAATTAGAAAGAAGGAGAAATTATGAAGTTGTGAAGCTTTCTGTCCTGCACAAATACAAGAGGTAAAAGCCATTTCTTGTAAGGTCTTCCTAGGACCACAGTAGCACAGATTTCACCTTCACTTCTTGAATGAGGAGAATCGCTTGCATGTGTGCACATTGTATTTCCTGGATTTCATCTGGATTTGATGAATAACTTTGAGGACTATCAATATGTTTTCAGGCTTAGCATTCTGTCACACACACAGTTTAGGAGCCAAGAAATTCTCTTTGATCAGCAAACAGTATATGCCAAATGAATTACTTTGGCTGTGCTCATTGAATTAACTTCACAGCRAGGCAGCTGCCTTCGGTATATCTGAAAGGTGGTTGTGAGACACCCTTTTGATTAGTGTAGAGCTGTTCTTCCTAATAATCTTGTTTGCTTTCTGATTTGCAGTGAAATTACTAATTTTATCTATGACACTTGAGACAAGCATGATACTCTCTTTGTTGTCTCTGTGGTTTAATAATACAGAAGAAGAATAGATCTCCCTCAGAGGATGCAGAAATTCTGTGGTACTTTCAAAAAATAGCAAATAAACACATACCCTGCCAATTGTCACTTGATTTCCAAATTAATCTCTAAGGATAATGTTCCCTGTGGCTCACATATGACTAAATCCTTGCCTACCATGCTAAAGCTCCCTCCTTAGCAACCAAACCAAATTTAAAAAAAAATATATCCTGCACATGAGAATGAACCTTTTAAAGTAGGGGTAAAGCATCCAATCCACACTATTAACAGAAGGGGTGGTAAGTAGGCCACAGAAGCTTTCAGGAGAAAATCCATCTCTGGGTACAGTCATGAACTAAGCAGAGTCAGATTTAGGTAGAAAATGGGTGAATATTATGTGAAAAATGATCCCTGAAGTTGCAAGAAGTGGGATTTTTTGAGTCAGTTACTGATGGTGCCACACCTTCGTCAGTTGAATTTTTGAGTTGCTGTGTGGCAGAAAGAGTGGGAATCGATCATATTTTAATCCACGCTTCATATTGACTGATGCCATTCTTAAACTATTTTATATGAAAAAGAGAAACAACAGAAATGGCAACTGTGGCAAGTGTATTTCCCTAATTGTCTGCATCCTTACTGATGATACCTTGCTGTCTGTCTCCTCTATGGGCTGCAGGAGAGCAGCAGGCTCCAGTGATCTGGTTCAGATTCTGGGGCTGCAGAAGCTGGTGTGTCAGCTCTTAGKCTGCCAAGAGGTGAGCGGAGACTCCGTGCCTCACTAATGTGTGTGGTACAAGCCTGCCTGCTGCACRGTGTTTGCCTTGGGACATGACTGTCTTTTTTGTTTTGTTTTGGTTTGGTTTTGGGGGGAGATGGTCTGGTTTGGTTTTTTTTTCTATTATTTCCGGACCCCAGAAGGCACAAAATGCATTCTGCTATATCAGTAGGCAATTCAAAAGCACTCTGGGCAATCCAGACAAATCCTTAGTATTTCYATTCTTCCTCAAACTACCCTTAATTACTTTTCCAGTCTTTCTACACAGGAGGCAATCTCTGTGTTTGCACACAGAGCAGCACAGAGAGATTTCACTGGAAGAATCTATTTGCCACATCAACAGGCCTGCACAGCAAACTCCCAAATGGGCTGTGTATGTGTAGTGGCATTTCATCATTGGACCATCTGTCTGCAGGAGATTTTTAGTGTAGCATTCCCACAGGAAGGSCTGTGTGGTTGTGTCTGACGGCTTTGGTCATGAACTTGAAATAGTATTAAATTGCCGCAAAATATAGGAGAACAGATTTTTAATAACCTTGTGGAAGTACTTGTCTACATAGTAGCCTGTGGGATTTGGTGGAGAAAGAAGATCAGCATGGTGATCACYGTGGTGACCTCTGTGATCAGTGACTTGGCTTTTGGGTGTTTGTTTGGGGTAATTGTCTTGATATTTTCTTGGGGCAATGTGCGTGTCGCACTGTCTTTCCCTCTGTTTGGTGTGTTTATGTTTTGGTGTGTGGTGTGTGTTTACCATATTACACACCGAAACACCTGCTTAAAATTGCATTTTATGCTGTGYGACTACTTGTAAATGTACTTTATGTTTTCCTGTCTTCACTTTGGGTGCTGTGTGACCCCACATATACAGACAGCAGCAAGTGTTTTTCATCACAAGAAAGGAAATGTTCATTCTCTCAGCCCCACTGCTGTAAGCTGTCACTGACATCTACTTGTCTCAAAGATTTCACACTTCAATCTTTACGGCTGCTGTAGTGAAATTGCAAATGCCTCATTAAGTCATTTGAGTTTTCTTTGATCTTTCTGCATTACTCGGATCACTAAGGAAACTCAAAGGCTAATAGCTGCTAACAAGTGCTGACCCCAGGGAAAATTCATTTGCTGATGCTGGGCCTGGGTCTGTGTAGCTGCTTTTACCTCATTGAGAAGGAAATGGTTCCTTGATGGGGTTGATCCTTCTCCTCTACATTTATAAGGTACGAAATGGGCACAGAGATTTGCACAAACAAGCTTATCCAGATGTATTCATGAGGTGGTGTTCAAGCTGGTGAKAATTTTCTCTAAAGCAAAGCTGTTTCTTTCGAATTCAAGCAAATACAAACTCAGTAGGTACGGCAACATCCATGTCCCTGTGTTGTGTTAGCATTCATTGCTTTCAGGACTATAGAAGTAGATCCACAGGCACATCCTTGTGTGATCTTAAGCAGAGAACTGAACAGTTCTGCACAAACTACCATGCTCATTATATGTTTGGAAGTTTGTCTTTTTAATCTTCTGTAGCTGCTCCATGGACCTAGAGGGATAAGATGTGAATAGAAGTTGACAGAACAAAATCCTGTCRTTTCTTAAAACCATGTTGAACATGCTGTATCATTTCTGATGGGTTTGAGCAATTCTCAGCAGCCTCTAAAGCCTCAGAGGGCTTTCAAATGCAATCTGGAGAGAATGCATCCACACATCCACACGTCCGTGGAGAAATCACCTGCCCATCCTCAGTTTCTGCAGTGGCTATCTCCACCTGGCTGGCATGAAAAGTGCTGTTAAAGGAGCCTTAGCTACAGAAAACCCTTAAATCCATTTCCAGAAGACACACCAAGCCTGCAATTAATTTCACTAAGTACTTGCCTCTGCTTTCAAATAAGTAGCCTTTGTGGACTGCATGAACAGCTGGCCAGGCAAGCTACAGCCAGAGGTGTGTTGGGTAAAGCATGCAGAGGAAGCAGTGAGGGGTTCTGGCACCCTGGTACCGCATTTGTACAAAGAAATCACTGCAATGGGGGCTGGAAATGGTGAGGATAGCCAGAACAAAGGTCTTGGTGATGTACCACCTTCTGTATGATGCAGAACTTGCATCGGCTATAAAAATTTCCATGCTTCTGTTAAAACAGAGGTGATACAATTTTTTTCCCTAGGAATTTGGTTATGTCTGTGGGTTGCAATGCAATTATTTCTTAAAGAGCCACTGTCAGTGTGAAAGATGCAGGTTTTATGAAATACAAATCCTTGAAATATTTAGCCTTCTTTTATTGATCTTTTCTTTACAACTTTACTTCTAGGCAAATGTTTCATAATTCTATTTTCCTCCAGGATCGATTTTTTTTTTTTTTTTTTTTTTTTTTTTTTTTTTTTTTTTTTTTTTTTGTGTGCATGTGGGGGGGATGGGGTTAGGTCTATGATACAAACATTATATAGTCAAAGGTTATAATAAGAATTTGTCTGTAATTATAATGATACAGTTGCATGTATTATCCTGGGCTGCACAGTTGCCCTAGAGAGCACAGCCCGTTATATTAAAATGTCTTTCAGTATTTATTTCAGACACCAAGAAAAATAATAAAAGACATATCTATAAAATGCTGAGTGATCATGCAGTGGGATTTGACCTTTGGCAATATTTTAATACTGTAGCTGTTGATCTGAGGGTTTTTGTAACTAGGCAACTGTCATCCAGAATGTATTATATCATAAAAGAGTATTACGATATGAAGGAGACTAAGTAGTTAGAGTGAAATAGGAGCCATGGTGAGATGCAGACACTTTCCTATTGAACATTCTAGTTTTCTGAGCTATAGCACAAAGGATAAACCTTACCATGATTTGTTCCATGGTGGGGTATCAAAACTGAGTCTGCACTCTTGGATCTGCAAGCAGGCACTGTTGTGTGGTAAATCAAATATGAAATTAGATCTTGGGTAATGCACACTCTAATTTTGCTGCTGGACAGCAAAGAGGGACTGCCCTGGATCTTTATTCCCTTCCTAGTYGGATTTAGAATCAAAGACTCATTAAGCTTGCAGGACATTTCCACAATCATTGGGTCCAGCCTTTGACCGAATGCCATCGTGCCAACTGAACGGTAGCACCACGTGCCATGTCCAGTAGTGCCTTGGACACTTCCAGGGATGGTGATTGCAGCACCTCCCTGGGCAGCCAGTTCCAATCCCTAACCACCCTTTCAGTGAAGTTATTCTTCCATCCTGAACCTCCCCTGGTGCACCTTGAGGCCATTTCCTCATCTCCTGTCGCTGGTTGCCTGGTAGAGCCGGTCAACCCCACCTTGTCACAGCGTATAGTGTTGAGAGCAAAAAGGAGCCTCTTTTCTGCAGGCAAAGCAGCCCCACTCCCTCAGCCACTCCTCACTTGGATTTCTCAGCTCTGGTGCCCTTCTCTGGACTCATTTCAGCTCCTCAGTGTTTTTTTGGAATGAGGGGCCCAAAGCTGGACACAGGATTTGAGGGTSCAGTCTCATCACTGATGAGTACAGGGGGACAATCCCTGCCCTGCTCCTGCTGGCCACACCATTGCTGATCCAGGCCAGGATGCCATTGGCCTTCTTGGCCACCTGGGCACACCCTGGCTCATGTTCAGCTGCTGTCACAGCACCCCCAGGTCCTTTCCAGCCCCTCTGTCCCAGCCTGTGGCACTGCCTGGGGTTGTTGTGAGCCAAGGGCAGGACCCGGCCCTTGGCCTTGTTGAACCTCACCCCATTGGCCTCAGCCCATGGATCCAGCCTGTCCAGATCCCTCTGCAGAGCCTTCCTGCCCTCCAGCACATCAACACTCACACCCAACTTATTTACRTACTCTGATGTCTGAAACTGGCTTCTTTGCTTTTCCAGTGAGATTTGTTCAAATAATGGTTCTGAGTCAAGGCTGTAATCCCAAGTGATTCCTGCAGGTACGGCATTGTACTGTGTTGCTTAAATAATGGGGAAGGGGTCATTTTTTTTCCAGTGTGCTCACTGCTGTTTCCCAAGGTTTGAGTGGATATTGGAAAGAAACTTTCCTCCTTGTGAGCAGGCTCTTTTCTCAGGCTAAATTCGTTATGATTTGCCTTGGATTTGTACAGAGAAAAGCAACTACAGCACCATCCCTTGTTCCCTGCTTTTGGCTGAGGAAAACGCTGAAACAGTGAGGACTTGGCTCCTCACAACTTTCCATACTGTCTCAACTGACCTGTCCAGCTATGGGGCTTGTGCCAACCACCTTGTGTCAGGAGGAGGATCTGCCTCTGCCAAAGAACCACTGTTGTCACTGTTGTGACATCCTTTACTTAGCCACACCTTTCTTCATCTCTGTCCTCTCACTCATGCTCTTTTTCACTTAGATGTGCTTTTTCCCTCTAAGCTATTGCAAGTAGTCAGCCCAGCAAGCTTCACTTCTTCAGCTGTGTGTGAGCTGAGGTGATGGCTTGGGTGTGGATAATTAGGGTGAAAATATAAATCTGAAGCCGGAGTGCTGCCATCAGCCTTTAAAGATGGTAAAGATTTAGCAAAGGGTGTTTTGTAGTCAGGGATGCTGTTTCAGGCTGTTGTCAGGTACCAGGGGAGTGGTCCTGAAGCTCTTTGCTGGAATGTCATCAAGGTGCTGGTGCATTGTCCAGGACTGGAKCTATTTCTGCAGAGAGCAGGAGCACGTGGCCTGGCGAGTGTCCGCACATGGTTTGTCCACCTGCTGACCATCCTCCTGCCCAAGGTGAAGGGCAGGGCTGGGCTGAGAGTCCCYTCCTTTCAGTCAGGTCGCTGCTGTGGCACTGTGGAGGGGAGCTGTGCCCTTGCCCTGTTTTCACACCAGGCACAGCGAGTCCTTCTGAGCCCRTTGCTAATCGCAGCTCAGAACATTTGGCTGATAATGATCTGTCTCGCCTAGTGGCATTTGCTGCTCACTTCCTCTCTCCTCAGACAGCGTTTCACTGCTGTTAGTGTCTGGCTCTGCTAGAACAGGAGAGACGTAAATCCAGCTGAATGGTTTTCTCTTGGTGGAAAGCACYCTCATTTAAGCTCTGCAGTCTGAGGAGCATTTGCAGAGATATTAATGCATATGATGAGCATCTAGTTTGGRTTTTTTCCTTCAAAGCTGTTTCTCATAAGAAACACAGGTTGACTGTTGTTTGAGAAATACTTTTCAGCTCTGGAAGGGCATTGCTTTGTCCTCTAGTAACTGGAATTTTAAGCATCCAAAAGAGAGCTACAAAGATGCAGARTAGTCTAGAGGTGATGCTGTATGAAGAGTGGTTGAGTCTACTTGGCTTGTTCAGCCTAGAAGAGTCTCAGAGGAGACCTCATAGCAGACTGGATCTTCCTCACAAGGGGAAATGGAGGGGCAGGCACTGATCTGTTCTCTCCATTCACCAGTGACAGGATCCTTGGGAATGGCCTGAAGCTGTGTCAGSGGAGGTTTAGTTTGGATATCAGGAAAAGGTTCTTCACCCAGAGGATGTTTGGGCACTGGAACAGCTCCCCAGGGCAATGGTCACAGCACCAACCTGACAGAGTCCAAGAAGAGTTAGGACAATGTTCTCAGGCAGATGGAGTAACTCTTGGGGTGTCCTGTGCAGGGCCAGGAGTTGGATTTCAGTGATCTTTKTGGGTCCTTTCCAAGTCTAGATATTTTACGTATCTATGAAATAATGCATCGGATGCACTGACATCCAGGATAAGTTACTGTAATTCCCTACTGTAATTCCTTCTCCAATCCTCCTGGCAGCCAGCACTGATTGTACCAGCTGCACAACTCTTCTGAGGAGAGAGAGTGTGTCTCTGGAGGTACAGACTATTGGACTTGTAAATGGTGTGTATTTTTTGCAGACCACTCTTTGTGAACTCTCGKCACCTCTTTAATAACATCGCTGCTGATGCACATTATACCCACACACTGGTCACACCAACAGAGGTTGTGCTGTCAGCACATCTACCCCAGTCTGTGCTGAGGGAGAGGCAGTGTGCTTTGATGCAAGACTGAGCACCATCAGCCTCCAGTGTTAGTGGTTTGTTGGAGGAAGAGGACTGCAGCAGCTCTGTGATCAATGTGCAGCTTGGTCGATATTCCACAGGAGAGGTGTAAGCCTCTGCAGGGACTCTCAGACACCATGAATGGCTGATGGGGCAATCTGCTTTTCCTTGTGCTGAGGAAGCAGAATGATTCGATGCCTTGGTGATGGAGAAGGGAACGGCTTCTCTTGGCAGCTGTCATGGTTCGACGCTGGCCGAATGCCAGGCACCCACAACAGCCGCTCACTCGCTCTGCCCTGCCACAGCTGGGCAGAGGAGAGGAAAAAAATTAACAGAGGGGTCATGAGTTAAGGTAAGGACCGGGAGGAAACACTCCAGAGGCAAAACAGGCTTTTAACTTAGAAATATAAAGTGAATTTATTACAGAGTCAGAGGAGGATAATGAGAAGCAAAATAAGCTCTTAAAAACACCCTTTTTTCCTCAACGCCTCCCTCCTTCCCACTGACAGCACAGGGAGCATGGAGCAGTGGGTTTAGTCAGTTCATCACCAAGATCTTCTTCCTTCCCCTGCTGCGCCATGGGGTCCCTCCCTCAAGAGACAGTTCTCATGAACTTCTCCAGTGTGGTTCAATCTCATGAGCAGCAGTCCTCCCAAAACTGCCCCAATGTGAGTCCCTCCCACGGGCAGACAATCCTCCCCAAACTGCTTCACTGTGGGTCACTCATCCACGGGGTGCAGTCCCCAAGGACAGGCTGCTCCAGCCTGGGAACAGGGCCCCCTCTCTCCACCGGGTCTCCCACTGGACCATGGCCCCCTCCAGACATCTGCCCCCTCTGGAAAAGGGGAAAYATTGTACCCAYTTTTAAGAAGGGCAGAAGGTAGGACCCAGGGACCTACTGCCCAAYCAGCTTCCCACCTGTGCCTGGGAAGATGGTGGAAGAAATCCCCATGGAAGTTACAGTAATGCCATGGAGGACAGGGGGTGATTTGAGACAGCCATCACAGCTTCTCTGAGGGCAAGCATTGCCTGGCCAGCGTGATCTCCGTCATCTTCTGTGATGGAGTGACCACGTCATTGGATAGGGGATGTCATCTTTGAGGACTCATGTAAAKCCTTTGACATTGTCACCCTCAACATCCTTTCTAAATCAGAGAGATACGGATTGGATAAGCAGACTTTGGTGGATGAGGAATAGCTCGGATGGTTGTCTCTGSAGTGGTTAACAGCTCAGAGGCCTCCTGATGGACTCCAGTGACAAGCTGTGTCCCTCACAGATGGTTTTTAAAGATCCGTTTCAACCCGAACAGTTCAGTTGTTCCATGACCTTTTTGCTATAGTGTTTGTCAACCAAATACCTCTTTGGCTTTATCCATGGGGATTTTACTTTATTGCTCATGYATTCTCTGTAGTCCCCTGGTGAAGATATATGATGTATTTTTTAGTCTATCTTTTTCCCTGATGGCTGGCAACCACGGTTCATTGCTGTGGAGTTTTCATTAAATAAAATATGAGATCRATTTGAAAGTTATCAGTATTACTGGAAACATGAGACTTCTCACAATGTCTGCCTATTTTTAGTACTGATCAGAACCAGTAAGAGTTCTCCAAGTCACCAAATAATTTTTTTAAGCTGATTTGACATCGCATCAGCGGTATATTGTTTAATAGTTTTTTTCCTTTGTTGAAAGTTTGGTCTGCGGTTKTTAGTTTTTGAGATGTGACATAACATGTGTGTGAGTTTGTGTGAGTTTTTTCAACCCAGCAATTACTAAACTATTTGCTCTTTTTCCCATCAATGTTGCTTTTTATTGAAAACTGGAGGTATTTTAATGTCTACTCTTTTTTCTTTTTTCTTTTTTTTTTTTTTTCCTTTTTTTTTCCCAGGAATGCCTCCTTTCAGTGTTTTTCCCCAGGGAAAAGTCTATTTTAACAAAATACTTTATGTCAAAACATTTCAATTTTCATTACTATTAATTCTGTCTCGCCTTAGATTTATATTATAGTATTAACTGCAATATTTAATGCTGTTTCTTCACAGAAACATATTCACAGCTTTTCAATTTTTTATTCAGAAGTAGGTCTTGGACTTTATTTTGTGGAAAAGCCAACATTTTGGTTTTGCTTTCTAATTTAAAACAAATTCACATTTTGAAATGCTGGAGTTTAACAGAACAGCAGTTCTTGGTTTCGGATCTATTTAGTACCACAGAGGATTTCTAGCACTGAATCGTCCATCCTCTGCCTGCCCCTTGGTATCACTGTTGATCAAGTGACAGTCTTTTTCTCTCATTCCTGATATCCATTTTTAACTTTGCTAATGGCTATTAGAAACTACAGTTTTATCTGCTATCTGTAAGGTGATAGCCAAGCCAAGCCAAGCAAAGTGRCAGTATTATCAACAGTTAATTATTATTAATTAACCTGGTACCCATGATAATAAACACTGTAGAAATATGGAATTCTTCAGGGAAACAGTATTCTCTGAGTTATACTGTGGCACATTTCAGGGCCCTTTACTTTTGTGTGGGAGAAATAAATCAGAATCTGTCCTTAATTTTTTGTGAGAAAGTTCAACTRCATTTTTTGGCTAGAAGTTTAATGGTCTAACTGCCTTCTCTAAAATMTAAAATTATTTGACCTCAAGGCAGACAGCATGTTGGCAGATGTAGTCCAGAGGTAGTGCAATGTGGAAGAGTCTGACTCAGGTTTTTGACTGATCTGCATTTTGCTCTCAATGATGTTATGCTGCCATTGATGGTATCATCTAGACTTTTCAAGGCTGTTGGCTCTAAGGTTGAGTTAAAAGAAAGGGTTACTATCATTGATTACAAAATCTCCCAGTAATGAATGTTAAAAAGGGTGGCTCAGAGATCAGCAGAGCCATCTTAATAGATGARAGAAGCAGAAATTATTTCATTCAGTGTCTCCCCAAAGCCGTCTCTTCTCTCGGCAGCCTAAACCCAGCTGTCTCATAYTGTATTTGTAGGAGAGGTGCTTTAGTTCTCTGACCATCTTTGTGGCTTGCTCTGAATCCACTCCAACAGGTGACACGTCTTTCCTGTGCTGAGGGCCCCAGAACTRGACACAGTGCTCCAGGTGGGKTCTCATGAGGGAGGCAGGGCACAATCACCTCCTTTGCCCTGCTTGTCACATCTGGTATGACCCAGTGCAGCTGATAAATAATGCATAATGCAGTTGGCAAAGTGTAAAGTAGTAYATTATCAACTGAAATGCAGTTTGGAAATCAGAAATTAGCTTGGACTTGTAGGAAGTACCAGACTGTAGCATTCCTCAAAGATCCTGGTCATCTTTAATTTTGCCACTTCAGACCTTGAATTCTGCTGTAAAGAATGAAGGAGTTTGCTGATAACACAAAGTAAGAAGCTGTCTTTGTGGCTGAGGAAAGCTGAGGGGTAACATGCAGCAAGACCTGCAGATGAAATGAGATGAAATTCAACGGTGTGAATTGCAAGGTCAAAATGATGGGGGYRTGTTAAGGTGGGAATGCCAGGCAAGGTGGCTGCTGTAGTACCACCCATGGCTGGCTAAAGCTTAGCCCTCAGTGAAACGGTGTGGAAGAAAGGCTGCTATCCTCTTATGCACCTAGACATTGCCAGCATGCACAGAAAGGGGCTGATACAACCATCCAAAGGGTGGCTGGGATATCTTTTTGGATGTTCGGTGCGATTTTGATCCTCCATGTTATGAGGAGTAGAAAAAATTGGCACARCTGCAGAGAGGGACTACTATCCAGRATAAACAGGGAGTGAATTGCTGAAGACATGGAGAGAGCTTGTCTTGYTTATCCTGGCACAATGAAGCCTGAGAGGCTCTGTGATTACCTACTCTCTGTAAATATCATGGGAATAATTGCCAGTGGGGGCGAAAGGTCAGCAATCTTACAAGAGCAACAGGTATAAATAAATAAATTGGAAGTGAGAGAAGGGCTCCCTTCAGTGAAGTTTGCCAGCTTTCTAGCTGACAGAAGTTTTTCCACTTTTCTAGCTGGAAAGGTGGGAGTGAGAAAACTGACTGCCTTTAAGATGGGCTTCATCAGCGTTTGGAAGAGGAACAGAGATCAGGAGTCACCAAGTTCCTCCCAGACCCCGTTCTACAGGATAATGTTGTGGCTGCTACCCTGCCTTTCCAAAGGCAGCTGTGCATGGGCTTGTCCCTGGCACTTGCATTGTCACTGGAGATGGGAGGAAGGACCTCACTGTGTTCTGCTCCCCCCTGGTCTGCTTGTGGGAGCTGTGGAAGCGCTCTGGTCTTGAGACACGTGGRATGGGGACTCTCACCTGGGGGTGGGGGAACAGGTGCTCTTACAATATTCATTCATGACCCCACTGGTTATTGAGAAGTCAGAGAAATCTGTGTTGGGAGCACAGTTCCCCCTGGTGTGGGACCACAGTGGCAGAAAGATAACCTGGTGAACCTGATGTATGCAGATGTTCCCCTGATGTACCCAGAACAAACATTTCTCACTGTAAATCAGCAATGACTATTTTGTAGTATCCGTTTTGTGATATTGTAAGATGCACTTCTTTATTGCAACTTTCTCTTATTTGAATATGGTTATTTTCCTTGCATTTTTTATTTTCCTTGCATTTTTTCAACAKTGCATTCCATATGAATTACTCCATGTGTGTCTGTCTGAACGGGGTGTTGTGGGATATACTGAACAGGGTACTGTGGCAAACATTCGCCTGCAGGCTCGTCCTTTCTGGTTGTCTYTGTATTCAGCAGCAAACAGCAATAGCTATTTTGGATAATTATAATTGGCATCGTACAGGGTTTATCATATGAATGCTTTGGGCTTGTTAATTCTAGGTTGTGAGGAAAGTTAAGTAGAAGGAGTGAGGAATAGCTCTGGGAAGGCTGCTCCTGGTAAATGATTCASAGCAATGCCCAGGATGCTATTTAGGAGGATAGTGCCTTTGGGATCCAGCTGATTAACAAAGCTGGTTTAGCTGTGGGAGTCCAGAGCTAGAAGCCAGAAGATGTATAAATTATAATAAGCAGCTTAGTCCTTCTCTGTGGTGAGATGAAGCAGCTTTTGTGGAGGAGTTAGTAGGTGTGTGCCTGTGGTCCAGGCACCAGGCTGGGGTTGTAGGGGACCAGAGCACTAGAGGTGACTGTGACAGCAGTGAAATAAGGCTCCTCAGTGCTGTGTGTCCATTTGGTACATGCCTTACAAAGGAAATGATCCCAGCCTTGCAGATGAAGGCTTGGTGAAGCAAAAAAGAGAAGGAAGCAGAAGTGATGCCTCAGGTGGGGAGAGGTGTAGCAGAGAGGAATTCGTGTGCTAAATGAAGTGTGCTTGGAAWGCAGAATAGTGAATGTTGTTCATTCTATTTGTGACATGGGGACAAACTTGAAGACTAGTTGTGTTTGAGGAAAATATGTAACAAAACATGTACTTGTGATATTTTCTATCTCAGTGTTTTAGAAATATTGAAGTGTTTTGACAGTTTTAACACACCAAAGAGTGAGAAAAGAATGTTTAATTGGCTATGCTGAACATGAGCTACACATTTAATATATTTTTAATTAGCTGAAAAACTGTGCGTTCCTATATCATTTTGTTTCCACCATCTAATTTTCTGACTTGTTTTAATCACAACATCATTCAAATCAGAGCTGTAATTATRCCAAATTTCTGTTACTTGGGTGTGCTGCCTGAAACCCTTACTATGTTCTTTGCTTCTTGCTGTCCAAATAGCAGCAGGGATGAAAAGCTACTATTTCCCTTATTTGGAGGTAATTATTTCTTATAATTTTTCTATTTCAACTTTGTTAGATGGATTGCTTCAGTGTAATCTGCTTGTTGAATGTTTCATGAACAAAGTCAGTTCTCACCTTTATTCTAAACAAAAAGTATTAMACTCCTGGGAACACTGTGACATGCACCTCTTTGCTGCAACTTTTTCTTATCTGAATATGGTTGTTTTCCTTGCATTTTTTCAACATTCTTCCATATGAATTATTCTACCTATGTCTGTCTGAATGGTGTATCGTGGATATATTGAACAAGGTATATGGCAAACAGTCACCTGCARATTTGTACTTTTTGGTTGTCTCTGTATTCAGTAGTGAAAAACTCAAATGTTGGTGAGATTCACTTTCATTTCAAGGTATCTGCAGGAAGAAACAGTTTTGCAGGCTACACTATTAGTCTGAAAATGAAAACCCATATTTTATCTGTTTACTTAAGTAATTTAGATTTATTGTAGGAATGGTTTCAGTGGAAACTGTGCAATGATGTGTGAAATTCTGTTACAAGTCATACAGCAGAGAGACAGTGCTGGCAGCCAGAAGTTTCTTAAATAAACCTTGCCTTCCATGTAGCTGCTCTGCTTTCTCTGCTAGTGTTACCTACCTCTTTACTAACTTTTCATGTTACTCAGAAGTGGGATTTTCATAGTCACTCTGCTAATTCATCTGTGTTCCAAGGCTAAGTGGTTGTAAAAATCACCTCTTCTCCTTCAATGTGGTAGATTCTCTTTCATCATTCTTCACAGAAAATTTCAGAGTATTTCCTCCATGTAATACCTTCTAATTTTTTTTCCCTCTAAATCTCTTTCTTCTTTCTTGAATCATCCAAATTATAAATTTTCAAGAATGTGAGTTATGTAACAAGGAGCAGAGCCAGCAGCAGCAACTGAAACTCTGAAATGAGGAGTAGCTGGACAGCTTGATACCTGAAGTCCCAACTGAGTTCCTCAGCAGGGCATCTCTTTGAAATGTTCCAGATAACACATGGTGGGAGCTCATGGAGAAAACAAAGCCCTTGGCTGAGTCTGGTGGTGGAAACCTTGGCTGTGAATGGTCTGATAGTGGATAGAACACGTGTCTGACAAAGCAGATCCCGCTCTGCAGTCAGAATTTAACACCTGATTTGGATGCTTTAATACAGGAATTCAGGGTGTAATGTGTGTATGAATAAATCATAACCCTTTTTTAAAAGAACAAGAAGATGGGGTTGGAGAGAAACACCAAACCTGTAGCTGTTCCTTTGATTGGTGACAGATATTTTCTTCTGTAAAGCAGAGGTTTTCTGTTTCACTTATTCATTGGAATAAGTTCCAATTCCTATTTCCATATTCCATGTATATTGTCACTTACATGAATTTTCTAATGCTTCTTGAACAGTCAGATTTCTGTGTGGAACTAGGGGCAGGACCAAATGTCTCAAGCAGGTAAAATACTCCTTGTGCAGGTACCTGTGTAAACGAGTGTTCAGGCTTCGTGTTTGTGCCACAAGGGGTTGAAAGGAATGATCTGACATCAGTCGGATCTGCTTGATCACCACTCTGTGATCTCTGAGAGAGAATGATTAACACAAAATCATAGAATGATTTGGGTTTAAGGGGCCTTTTAAAGATCATCTCATGCCAGCGCCCTGCCATGGGCAGGGACCCTGTCCACTAGACTCGGTTGCTCAAAGCCCTTTGCAAGGGGGACTTTGATACTTCCAGGAATGAAGCATCTGAAATTCTCTGGGCAACCTGTTCCAGTGCCTCATTATGCTCATGGTGAAACATTTCTTCCGAATATCTAATCTAAACCTGCTCTTTTTCAGTTTGAAACCATTCCTCACGTCCTGTACTACCTGCTCTTGTGAAAAGTCCCTCTCCATCTTTCCTGTAGGCTTTGTTTAGGTACTGGAAGGTGCTCCATGATCTCCCCAAAGCCTTCTCTTTTTCATGCTGAACAATCCAAATTCTCTCAGACTRTGTTCGTACGAGAGTACTCCAGCCTTCTGCTTCAGCCCATCTTCATGGCCTCCTCTGGACTAACTCCAACAGATCCATTTCCGTCTTATTTTGGGGGTCCCAGACCTGGATGCAGCAGTCCCGGTGGGGTTTCACCCCACTGGAGCTGAGGGGCAGAATCCCCTCCCTCAACCTGCTGGGCACGCTGCTCTGGATGCAGCCCAGGATTCCCGTGGCTTCCTGGGCTGTGAGTGCACACTGCTGTGTCACGTTGAGCTTCTCATCCGCCAGCARCCCCAGGTGCATCCCTGCAGGACTTCTCTCAATCCCAGGCCTGGAGGTCGCCCTGACCCATGTGCAGGATCTTGCATTTGACTTTGAACTTCAGGAGGTTTGTATGGTCCAACTCAAACCTGTCCAGGTCCCTGTGGATGCCATCCCTTCCCTCCCGTGTRTCGACTGCCCCACRGAGCTCAGTGTCATCCCTGAGGGTGTCCTCAACCCCACTGTCCTGGTGACCAACAGCAAGGGCAAACAGCACCRGTCCCAATTCCAGCCTTGGGGGCACCACTCGCCACAGCTTTCCACTGGACAYTGAGCCATTGACCGCAGCTCTTTAAATGTGACTATCCAGCAAATTCCTGATCTACCGAGTGACCCATCCACCAAATCCACGTCTCCTCAATCTGAACACAAAGATGTCATGCCTATATCTATGTTTTGCACAACTCCAGATTATAGAGGCAGTKGATGAGCTTAATTTGATCTGCTAAACCATAAGAAAAACATCCTTTGAACAGAGGCATACTCATAGCAGGTAGTATTTTTCCTGTTAATCCATTGACAATAGTGTATTTTCCATACTAGGATAACTACATGTTTTACAAGGCCATTTTTAGTCATAATATAAAAGCTAAATGCCACTGTTTGTATGGCAGCAGCTCAAGCTTTTGGCTCTGGCTTTGCAYATGAGTTCCCTACCACATTAACCAAGAAAGTATCCAAAACACTAGAGTTGTCTCCTTAATCAGATCTTTAGTATTACAGGGCCCACAGTTTCCTGCTGTCTGCATTCCTAATGCTRTTAGTTAATGCTCTAGGTGCAATGGCTAAAACAGGAGATCGGGCAAAAATGGATTGTTGAATATTAATTATCTCCAGAAGCCACCGTTTGCTGCGGTGCTGGGATATTAAATATCCTGTTGTATTTTTGTACAAGATGTAGTTTTAAAAAATTCAGCTGAAAAGTATTTTGAATGGAGAGCAGGAATGTTCTTTTGAGCTAATTTCTGCCTCCCTTTAAAAATGAAGCCCAGAAAGCCAACATCAGTTCAATCAGAGCAGGAAGGCATCTGGGCTCTGGTGGCTCTGCAGAGTGTGCTGCTAAGATAATTACATTAAAAGATGCATCTGACCCCAGCATGCTTATCTGTGTCATCTGAATAGATTCCTTTCCAAATTGTACAGAGCAGTTGAGGATGACTGAATTACTGTCAAGTTTTTCAGAAGAATAAAGTCAGGGTTAGATATTAATGGAGATTGTTCTTGCAACATGGCAACTCATGTGCAGTAACATCCATTCAGGATCACGGACAGAAATTCCCACCCAAYGTTGCCCCAGTTTTCTGATTTGAGTCGGTTTGACCTTGGTAGTGCTGATTTTGTGACAATGCTCCTGCTGGCTAGAGAGGGTCCAAGGGGTGTGGAAGTGCATCTTTGATGTTCCTTTCCAGCCTTTTTGTGCTGAGCTTGTGTAAATCTCTGTGCTTCAGTTCATTCGTTCCTTGTTTGTCACATTTCAACAGTTAAGGAGGACCTGTTATAAACCAAAACTTGTCAATGAATTAGGGACAGARGGAGAGCAAACCCATTTGTTTCGTTTCTGTTATTACAGATAATTTCCATGTGCTGTTTTTATTTTGTCTTTCCAGGTCTATTAGCAGAACTGAGAGAACTGTAAATTTTGATCAGGGAGTAGAAACAAATAGCTGACATATGAAAGAGGAAGACCTTTTAAACCAGTTTTGCCACAGAGAAAATTATGGTAGAATGATGTGGTGTGGAAGGGTACCTAAGGTTCATCCTTCACAGAGAAACTTATTTACAGATGCAGAGTGAATATTCAGCYGGAGCAGGGTGAGGGCATGTGAATTCTCTTCAGCAGTGTGCTGTAGTGGCATTATTTATGGGTACTCCAGATGAGTAATTAGGATATATTGAGGATACCTATATTGGGGTGCTCTGAATACAGAGAAAGGTTGTGACATCCCCCCTCACTGGGGGCTTGTAGATAGATTAAATTGAACATGTACCAGGAGTGGTTTGTATCACTGATCTTTGTGTAGTTGATCCTGCTCAAGGTGGGCTGGATGAACTTGAATGACTTTTCAAAGTTCTTTCCAGTTGTGATTTTTATGCTTCAATGACACACGGGAAATCCACTGCTCCCACTGGAATGATGAATTCTCAGCATCCTTGAAAAGCCAGGGTGAGCATATGCTGAATTACAGCTCTGAAATTCAGTGCTCTTGCAGGCACTGGTAAAATTGAATGGAGCKGGGGGGAGTTAGGGAGTGTAGGGATTCTGATTCAAGCTCATGTAAATACATCCTCCTGCAGAGGAATGCTGGTTTTGTTCAGCAGTTCACCTATCTGCAAAAGGCTGCAGGGAGCRGGGTGTGTGCTCCACCGGAGAGGGAAGAAATGCCACATGTCACTTTGCCCTGAGCAAGGAGACCTGCTGCATCTCTCTCTGGTGCTGCTGGTAACGGGCATTTAATGCTCTGCAGCATCACACCCTGTGAATGGGACCAATTTCTCACCGTGGAATAGGTTGTACTGACTCCCTGCACTCCTGAAGAAAACCTGTTCTCTGCCTTCAGTGATCAAACTCTCGTTAAATAGCAAACAGCTGTTYCGTTTTGTGTTTGTGAGATTGCTTTTCCTTCTCCTCTCCCGTGAAAGCTCTGCAGAGAGGAACGGCTGTTCCACCATGGGAGGTCCTGTCTTAGAGCTCTGCTGTCATTAGTCTTCTGTCACGTTGTCAGGCTTTCCATGACTCAGGCATTAAAAAAAGAAAAACCAAACAACCAACCCTGTTTCTGAACTAAAATAGACTAAGAACAGCTTTTTAAAAGCAAACTTTAATACAACTAATTAGGTCATATTTTCTTTCTGAAAGCTTTTAATGGGACTCACGATTTTGCCGCTTGAACTGAAGCTACTTGAATGTTTAATTATTATTTTTTAAACAAAATTCAATGCCATTGAAGTCACTTGAGGGCTTTGATAGATTTTTTTAAAAAGAAGAAAGAAGTCTTGAATATTCAGTAGCTTTTAAAAGGGCTATGCCTCTTTTGTAGTTGAGGTCAATATTTCTCAGCAGAGTTCCTTTAATGCATCAGAAAATGGTTCCTGAAAGAAAATAAAAACTTAAAATAAATATGTGCACTTTTCTGCTTATATGAGCAAGCAAGCAGAACAGGGAAAATAGAGGTAATAAAATAGGTGTCAAAGCTGAACCTAGATTTTACAGTGTTGTAAATGAAAATCACTGTAGCAATGCTATGTGAGAAAGTACGTGGCTTCTCAAAACAAACAAAAAAAAAAGCCGAGAATTGTGATGTAGGGCATAAAAGTGTAAATCTCAGAATAATACAGCCACATCAAGTGTCTCTGTGAGAATTTGCATTTGTCCAGTTTGGGTAGGTTCCTATCACCCAGTTTTTCTCCACTTTCCCCATTCTCATGCAGTCTTTGGCAGGTGGGAAAGTTGCTCCAGAAGGCTGCTGGACATCARGGGTGGAGAGCTTGGATCTGGCTGCTGAGGTGCACTGGTGATGGCTGGGGCTGGACACAACCCTTCCCGTGAGGTCCTTTTATATCAATCATCAATCCCTTTACTCCCACCGTGCTGGTGGTGAGGGGCAGCAGTCTGGTCCCTCCTGGTTTCCAGTTTAGCAAAAAGAAATGGGATATTCTGTATATTCCTTCAGGCCAGAAAACTTTTCACCWAGATTACTGATCTCAATCCTTGGTCAAACCAAGACAACATGCCATTCCTCTCCTTCCCTGATGCTGCTCAAGCCCCCCAGCCCTGGATGTGGAAAATGAGTTTATTTCAGATGCAGGTTTGTGGGGCAGTGCTGCACTGGCCTGCAGGGTCAGATGTGGCCAGCTCCAGTGCAGGTCAGAGGAGCTGAAACAGGATGAGAGCAGTGCCCCAGGCAGTGAGGTGAGAGGAGAGGACTGCTCTCAGTCGCCTGGCACAGTCTTGTGGAGGAGCACATCTACTCTCCTTCCTGCCTCTAAGCAGCACCTTCTGTGCAGGTGACTCTGGGTCATGCGGTGGTTTTTGTAACCCATAGAGGTTAGAAATTATTCCTTGTGAGAACTGGGTTTGTGGCCATAAGGGCTGGACACAAGACACCCTAAAGCAGCGTTACCCTCCACAGGAGAGCCAGRACCTGCCTGACACAGAGGCAGTGATGCTCTTGGGGTGTGCAGGCTGAGAGGCTTGTGGGTATGTGCTCGTCCATGAAATCATTTCTCACCAGCCTGGCAAGATGGATTTGGTTTATGTGGCAAGGTTTTGAAACAGGGGGTGCTACAGGGATGGCTTCTGTGAGAAGTTTCTAGAAGCTTCCTCCAAGTCTGACAGAGAACCACAARAACATCTGTGAAGACTATGGCACACTCTGGGCTTTTGTGTGCTCAGTCATGTAGGTGGTTTGTTCTCCTGTCTAAAACCCATGGTGAGAACAATCACTAGTTTGAGGCACAATTTGGAAATTACAAGGCAGGATGAACAAGGTTTGTGCTGCTGCCACAAAGGCACCCTGAGGAACATGAAAGCAGGCTTATTCTAATAATTATTGTGAGCATCTGAGAAATTTGTGCTGAAACTGAGCAACATGTGGTTTCTGAGAGTCACTGGTGTAATCCACTTTCAAGATGGCACTATGGGAGGAAGATGATCTGTAGAGGTTTTGTATTAATTTCTGTCATAAAGAGAGTTACAGGTCCTACATCAAATCTTTAAGGTCAGTGGAATCTTTTCTTCAGCTATCTTTTTTTTTTTTTTTTTAACAGGATTGTGTTATTTGGCTTTGCTATGCAAATAAGCTTTTTGTTTGATAATGTGATTCATTTCTGACTGATCTTCAAATGCTCTCTAGTCTCATGAACAAAAGATTTCCRTGACTTTATCTAGCAATTTCCATATGAGCAGAGGGTCATGCAACTGTGTTCTGTGTGAAATATCAGTAAAACAAAAATAACCCATTCAACTAACCAAGCCAATTGCAGACGAAATGGCAGGACAGGYTGACTTTAAGATAAAACACTAATCAAAGGGAGGCATGACTGTTTGGTGGAGTCTGAATTACTAAAAGCACATTAGGGAAAGGAAAACAGTGTTTCAGTCAATACAGGTAAGTGTATGGACAGTAAACTCTATGGTGTCAAAAAAGAATTACATCAGAAACAGCTTCAGAACAAGTAAAAGACACCAAAAGAAGTTAATTATGCCTCAAGAGCAACTAAAATACCAAGGTTATCAACTTATACAGAAAAAAGGAAGGAAAAATATGTGCCTTTATACAACAAATCACTTCACCTTTAAACCTGATACTCTTTGGGCTTGAAAAAAGATAGTATTAAATACAAAAGCAACATACTGCCATCTCATACAAGTTTGACCCTGTGTCTTTGTGCAGAGTTCAGCAGTGCCTTTCACATATGAACAAGCAGTGGAGTTTACAGCTGCTCTGAGCTGCCTTTTATCACCTTGATGATCTGTGCTGTTCTGCTGAGATCTGTCCTGGTCCTGGCTGCTTGCAGATCTTTCCAATCAGCCCGAGCATTTCTGGGTATTCAACACCTGACCTGTGCTCTGTTAGAGTTCTGCAGCATGCTGCTTTTCAGGATTAAATAAATTTAAGTCTAAAGGTACTGGGTGAGTTCATGAGCTGGTGTGCATCCATACATGTGCTTCAGTCTTACCGAATCAGTGGCTGAAATAAAATGTATTGCTGATACGTGGATCTCACAGTAGATTCAACTGCACTTTGGTGAAGCAAAACCTTAATATTCTCTTGTTAAATCATAGAGAAGAATAATTTTAGCTGCTTGTGTTTTATCCTGTATGAAATTACTGTAAAAATTTACTGATTTGAGTGGCCACTGACAGTACAGTCTCTGTTTGCTAATAGTTCTCTTTTCTTTACATCTGTTTTCCTAAGGCTTTTGAGAGAAAATTTAGGTTCAACATGTTCAGCTTCATTTAAATTACTATCAGACCAAAATTTTCCATGTAGCTTGTGTCTGTGAAAAAGGCTGCCCAACATACTGGTTCTGGGGAACTCACAGATTTATAGATCTTAAAGCAAAAGGAGAACACATTGTTCATCTAAACTGACTGCAACCCTGCCCAGACCTTAGGTTCTTTTATTTAACTCAGCAGCTTGAGGCTGACCAAGAGTATAATTTTGGAACAATATCCAGGCTTGATTTTAMGACTCAAAGTGCTGCAAGGTTTGTCACAGTCATTGGGATTTTGTACCAATGGTCAATTACCCTTTCTCTGAAAAATGCTCTTTCTCTGAAAAATACTCATTCTCTGAAAAATGTGTATGTTATTTTTTGGAACTTTGTTAACTTCTTTCTTCTAAAAGCTGGATTTTGCTTCTTGACAGCCGCAGCAGGACTAAGGAGACTTTTATTTTTCTCATGGATATTTCTTATGATTGTTAGATTGTATTTTCACAGAAAAATGTCAGAAAAATTCCTTTGTACTCAGAAACACAGTTAAGCAGACATCTTTTGGACCCCGGTACTCCCATGATAATGGTCTGATATAATTAAAATATGCCATCTTAGAAAAGACTTGATATGATCATGGTGATTTTTATTTCATTTACCAACTGGTAACTGGTAAAATCAGTTATCATTGGTTTATGATTAGGTCTAATTAATTCATGGCTTGGATATCAATACTAGTGAAGAAGGGTATTTAGTATATGCTGTACTTACACTGTAGGAATCATTGTTACTCCTGTGCTTCTCCAAGTCTTATTTTCGACATTTCCCTGAGTGTGTCAAAATGCTTTGCAAATGGCTTGAGCTCTCTGTTGCTCATTTTCCCACAAGCAATTCCCTTGGAGTCATAWTGCCAGATGATATCAAAAAGGTATSTGGTCCATGCCCTTATGCTTAGGCAAAGTCAATAATTACTCTGAGCCTGTATGACCTTCCTTCCATTCCTTTCTACTGAGAAGCTGAAGTACATATTATTTCCACAGTGAATGTGGAAATCAACATATTATCAACATATTATTTCCACAGTGAATGAAAATTGAAAAGAGTTTTCAAAAAGCTTGAGCAGTAACCTGTGTCCTGTCTCACATGGTTCCCTTAGAAACTGAGTAAGATCAATGGGAGTCCTGTCAGCAAATCCTGCCTCGATGCATTTGTCTCACTGATTTATGAGTAATTATGGTTCCTTTTTTCTCCCTAGGGCTCTTCCTGCAATGATGGAGTGGGTCCGAGCTCAGAAAGCAGGAGAAAGTGGTGTGAATATTATCACTGCAGATTTTGTAGAACTTGGTGACTTTATCAGCACAGTCATAAAGCTCAACTATGCTCTGGATGAAGGTGAAGATGACACTACTTGATAGTACTGTGACATGTGTGTTGTTGTGTTATTGAGAATTTGGAAAAAAAAGAAAGATTGTATTCTAAAAGGATTATATTATAAAATACTCATCTTCTTGTAACACACTGAGGTGTTTTAGGGCTTTAGTGGGTGGGCATAAGGGAAATGTTTTCATCATTTATGATCATTTTTCATATTTGTGTTTCATGTGAAGAGCAAAACTAAACATGTTTACAGTGTTTGATAAAAGAAGGCCATTTACAGGTTCTCCATGAGGTACCAAATGTGATTCATGTGTCTTCTGTGGTTATGAACAGTGCCAAGAAATTTGTTGTTTTCAGAGCAAGGGGATGTATATATTGTCCACTTCCTGCTCTCAGCAGGATTCCCAATGGTGTGAGCACTGCACCAAGAGACTGAGGGCAGTATATCTGGCACGAAAATTTTAAGCTGCTACATTTCATCTGTTGAGTGGTTTAACTGATCATATTTGTCAATGAGCTGCAGGTTTAAATGCCTTTGTGATGTAAATCCAAAGTCACGCTTCTAACACATGCATAATCAGTGGACAGTAAACATGGTGTGTTATGTACCATAGTCAGTGGACAGTAAACATGGTGTACTGTGTAGCTTGTGCAGAGCACAGATTAAATCCTGCTTGCTTTTCATTCTCAAAATGGGATTTTTCAGTGTCTCTGCCTCAGGTCAAGCCAGCAGATATGTGATGCTGACCTGCTCTGTAATCACAGAATGGGTCCGGGTTGGATCCTTAAAGATCATCTATTTCCAACACCCTGGCYRTGGCAGGACACCTTCCACTAGACCAGGTTGCTCAGAGCCCCATCCAGCCTGGGTTTAAACACTTCCAGGCATGGGGCATTCACTATGTTTGGCAACATGTTCTAGTGCCTCATCACRCTCACAGCAAAGAATTTTTTCCTAATATCTAATCTAAACCTACTCTCAGTCTGAAGCCTTTCCCCCTCKTCCTGTCATTACACGCCCTTGTAAAAAGTCTCCCTCCATCTTTCTGGTTGACTCCCATCAGTATTGGATGGCTGAAATTCATTCACCCAAAGCCTTCTCTTCTCCAGGCTGATAAATCCCAACTCTCTCAGCCTTTCCTCACAGGAGAGGTGCTCTATCCCTCTGATCAATTTCATTACTTTCTCTGCACTCCTGTCCCTCCTGTGCAGGGTCCCCAGGGCTGGATGCTCCAGGTGGGTCTCAGCAGAGCRGAGCAGAGGGGCAGAATCCCCTCCCTCCCCTGCTGCCCACGGTGCTCTGGGTGCAGCCCAGGACACGTTTGGCTCTCTGGGCTGKGAGTGCCATGGCTGGGGCATGTCCAGCTCTCACCCAGCAGCACCCCCAAAYCCTTCTGGGCAGGGCTGCTCTCAGGCTGGGCTGCTACTGGGAGCTGCTCTTGCATTTAGTTTTGTTAAACCACATGAGATTCCCATGGTCTACTACTTGAGCTTGTCCGGGTGCCTCTGGATGGCATACTGTCCTTCAGGGGTGCCAACAGCACCACTCAGCTGGGTGTCATCTGCTCGTTTGCTGAGGGTGCACTCAATTCCTTCATCTCTGTCATTAATGAAGATATTAAATAACACTGGTCATGATATGAACCTCTGAGGGACAGCTGCTGGTGCATATTTTGCCTGGTTCCAGCAGGAGCACAGCTAGGCCAGCTTTGAGCACCACTTCTTCCCAGAATTAATCTTATGTGAGAGCTTGATTCAGTATCCATTGAATTTAGTAGGAAAATGTCTGTGTTTAGCATGGATTAAGCATAAGAGCAGTGAGTTGTGTGTACTCTAAGGTGTGCAGTATTTCATCTCATCGTGGAAACCTGATTCCTGCAAGACTGAAACTTCACTTAAATGTAGGTACAGTCTAAGCTTCTCTTTAAGGCATCTATGAACAGAACACTTCTCCACTGATTACAAAAAAATCAGTGCCAGTTTCATCAGTGAAAAGTTCCTGTACTAAATAGTGTAGTAGTTCAATTCTAGCAAATAGCAGTACTGTATAGTCCTTAAATTGTCTGTGGGATATAATACTGCATAACACAAGGTTGGAAGTCTACTGAATGGCACTGTTCTAGCAACAAAATCACTGATCATCCTAGCTTTGAAAAAACATATAGAAAATGGATATGGAAAACTTACTAATTTATAAAATGAGAGCATTGCAACTGTATGACACCTAACTGGATGAAATACAGTCAGTCCTATCTCCTGGACACATCAATACAAAGGTACTCAACTTTGGAAAGTAAAACATTTCATCTGTATAAAACAATAGATGCTCTAACATCTTACAAGGAAAATGCCCTTTGAGATATTGCAGGGATTTACAGGATAGAATTAAGGTCAAATTTCTGTTGATATTGCTACAACTTTTGGTTGAGTGAGAAGCGAGAATGACCTCACACAGTCCTTTGCTCTTTTCTGTCAGACAGTAATGACTGCTAWCTCCCATCAGACTTTAGAAATTCAGAAATGGTCGTATTGAACAGATGGGTAATGAGCATTATAGCAGGTTTGTTGGCTTTAGTTTAGGACTGGAATAAAAAGAGCACTTCCTGCTAWTTTGTACTGAGAGGTTGCCTTGGAAAAAGTGTACGCATGTGTGAGTGTACAATAAAGAATAATTTAGGTGTATGTGAAGTGTAATGACACATTTAAATGTATGTGTGTAACACAGATATCCATGTACACTTGCATAATGATATTTAGAATTCTGGACAGGAGTACTATAAATTTGTTAGAAAAAAACATGCAGGTGTTGTGAAGTCATGATGGCTCTTTCAGTAGCATTTTCTTCTGTATGGTTTAGGACTGTAAGAGTCATCCCCGGTGAGATCTCTGATCTAAGCCAGTTAGGTTTTTTACAGCATTTAAAATTTAACCAGTTTCAAAAATTTACCTAGAGTCACAGCCCATGCTTTTGTTGAACAAGGGGTATGACTTCAATGCTTTCACCCACAACTAAGCAAGTTATAGAGTGCCTTGATGCACTTTGTTTCTGGTTTCCACAGGCTCTCTAAGTAAAATTTATATAACAGACATAAAAAATGAAACATGAAAATGTTTTTCTGAACCCACACTTATGTGGGTGTCCTACTCACAATGAAATGTGAAATGTGAAAATGTTTGCTTATTTATTAGCAGTGTGGTGTGAAATGCTCTTTTTTTCCATTTAGCTGGACTTGGTTGTTTCCAGACTCCTCCTGTGATTCTTCAGCTGCTTAAATATAGTCAAAAGAGTTAATGTGYTCTTCTATAATACAGTAAAGTGATCTGAATCCTTGGGTGGATTGAAAACTAGGGTTTTTTTGGATTCTGGCTGAAATTCTGTTGCATCTGAGAGCATCAACACCAGGTTTCTGATACCCCCTGCTCAAACACACACCAGACACACCAGGCTTTTTGCTTGCTCAGAGGTGTACTCAAGGCAAATGCTTTGCTCTGTTTTAAAAATTGTKTGTGTGTGTGCCTGTATATATGAATAAGCATAGAGCTATTTAGAGTTTGTTAACATTGTTATGAAATGTTTGCTTAGTGTCAGTTTTATTCTAATTGTCATTTGGAAATAAATAGAAAATAAAAGCAAAGCAAAAAAAAATCCTCTGACAAGAAAYAATAACAGACAAATTGTATTATTTGTCCATTAATGGGGGAAAATTCTAGCAAAATTTTAAATTCTGGTCAGAAAAAAAAAATGTTTTTATTTATCTGTTGATCTTTCTATTGGAGAAGCACAGCACTTTATGGTAGGAACAGGTAAACAAACTTGCCTTAATTACTAAAAGAAAAAAGTGCATGTGGGGATATACTATCCATGCTCTTTAAAAGATTTCATCTGTGAGGGCCTAAAACTGTAAGTCCTGATAGAGATGAACTCCCCGTTGAAATTGTTTGGGGATCTTGCCAAAAAAGAACAAGCCAGAAAGTACTATGCAGCACAACTGGACCATTSAAGAGCCCAGTTTTGCCACCCATATGCAGCTAAAACTGTCTTTGATTTCAACCCAAAATGTGCTGGCAGGTTTGGGTCAGATGTGTTATTCTGATCTCATTAATTTGGAAGGCTTCTTCACATGTATTATGAGGAATCTAGCATGGGAAATTGGTCGACTGCAATCAGCCCATCAAGGAAAAATACCTGTCTACACTATTGATCTGTATAAGCATCTACTCACTCAAACTGTCATGTCATTCACTGCCAAAGCAGTTTTTTGGCTTTCTCTGCTCATTTTCCCCCTCGCTATGTTCATGATGTGTGCATCAAGTTCTGTTGTTTTCATGTGATAACTCGATCCTTTCTTTTCATCCATACTTGAGAAATGGCAACTGTGCTGCACACATGGAGTGTCTCAGCTGTGTAAACMCACCTGGCTTCATTTCTCAGTTTACACATGCTGAGACATCTTCATTCCATACTGATTTAACCTGCAGAAACCCAGACCAAACAGGAGGTGGTTCCTGGAGTGCAATTTCTGCCTGTATGGTGAGAGGTGAATAAGAATCAAACCACAGGGGCGTAGTTTCAAAATTAGTGGGTTATTTGCATTCTTTTGCTGTTGGACAGATTACCAGTTTTGTAGGTCCTGCCATTTCAAAACATTCTTTTAAATGTACACATGTATGTATATATAAATATATATGCATGCATGGTTGAGAAGGAATGTATGATCCTGTATGCTGGGCTAAATCTCTTTGTCACACTGAYACAAATCTGGACAGTTTCTACTAACTTCAGAGCAGTTACTAAACCTTTACCCTGAGATGAGAGTGAGCAGATAGTCACTGTGTAGTAAGAATATGCTGTGTTGCAAGGAAATTTAAAACTATGGAGCTTATTTTCACAAAGTAAAAAAAAAAAAAGCAGAGTGCCCTGAAAACACAGTTCCAGTGCTGTTTATCCTTAATTTAGTCTATGAAGCACTAACTACTGAAATTGATTAGGCTATTTGGTGATTTCAAGAGTTCAGGTACCACTTTTGCAGAACTCTAAATTCTTTTTCAGTGAAGTAAAAGCTAATAGTGTATGATGATGTATTTGCCATATCTCAGTGGTAGCTTCTGTGTTACATACAGTCAATGTTGTTCTGAATTGTATATGTTTACCCAATGATGAGGTTAAAATATGCTGTACAGTGTGTGTAATGTATTGATTACAAGTATTTGGAGTTCAGTGGTCTATTTAGTTTTTACTGTGCTGCTGTTTCGTAAGTATGTGTGTATATGGGGTTATGGATTGTCTACAGTGTATAAGGTAATAATAATTAATCCTAAAGGGAAAGGGCAGTTGTGTGGCCTGCCTTAATGCATTAGKATAATATTATTAAATCTCATAATTATCAGTTCTGTTTCAGATGTTACCAAGGGTTGTCCATAGAGCCGACTCCCTCACTTTTTGGCATAAAGGAGTTAAACTTGAAGTTGCTTGGAGCTCACTTACATATTTGTAAATAAAGAATAGGATGTTTGCCTGATGGACTGCCTTGATTGTCCAAGGTGGCCAAGAGGTGGTTCCCAGTGTGTTACAGATCAAATCACTTCTGCGCACACACAACTCCTGCTGCTGTCAGCAGGAGCTGTGATCATGTAAATGAGTGGCCTAAAATTCATCTTCTGGAATATAGTCATGATAGGAGGATGGGGATATCCTGGCTCTAAGGAAGTGCCTGGATGCTATGCAATACTGCTCATGTCCTGTGTTGGAACATAGCTTTAAATTTGCAGGAAGAGCTTTGAACTTTGCTCCAGTGTAGGTTGGACCTATCCAAAAAAAAAACCAAACCAAACCTTATGTAAAAACTATGAATGTCATAGGCTGATCAAAGTGACCTGGCCTGCCCATGTACAGCATTCTGCTTTCAGGAATTGTGGCAGCTTTAAATAAAAAAAAATAATAATAATAAAAAAAAAAGCTATAATAATTTCCCTGTCCCTGCAGGACCTACTTAGGAATCTCTACCTTGCCTACAGGTGTGACTCCTGTACGATTCCCACAGCCGGGTCTAGCTCCCCCTTCATGGTTTCTGTTTGAGATGCCTGAAGCAGGATGCCAAGGGTAATTAGGAAAGAGGTACTAACAAAGCATAGAGAGTGTCCACCATGTGCCTGGCTGGTTGGAGCAGGGTTCTGGCCCTACAGCAGCATGTTTGGTGTGGTATTTGCTTCTGACAGATTCACCTGAGCAGTGACTGAGGGAAAGCAGAATTCTGATCTCAGACCTTCTTCAGTTGTCCAGCACGAATACAGCCCCACTTCTCTCCTTTGCCTCTGCTCAGTGCTGCTCATCTGCACTTGTGCACACAGATCCCTTTCCGTGCCAGCTGTGAATGTTAGATATTTGTCAGCCTCAGGACCATAGCAGTCCACAGGGTCAGATAAGTTGTTAAGTGTGCAGGGCTAAAAGGGGGCAGTGGGCCTCATCTGATGTCCCAAGATGATTTATCCCCACACTATAAGTTATGCACACACATCCTCTTGAACAGGCATCACGTTGGCCAATTGGTATCTCCTTAGAGGAAGGTGCACTTACGGGTGTTTTTYTGCAGTAAGATGGCATGTACTGTCTCTTCCTGCAGCCTTAGGTCCTACAAAGGTCAGTTTGATTGGGAGAGATTCCTCAAGCAGCTGCAATTAGTTTTGCTGTGAAGTGGGGTTCCTTAAAGCAGAATCCTGTAGTTATGAGGAATTACTGTTACTGAAAATAAAAATATGTGGTCAAAACCACAATTTTGAAAAGAAAGAAAAAAATTACATGGGCTTGCCAGGACAGATAATTTCTTGACTGCCTCAGTCGTCAGTAGTTCAGTATCATCTAGGTGATGATTATTAGCATGTTATTGCCACACTGCCTCCTGACACTGTTCAGGGTCTCTGTACAGAAGCCTTATTATTCCCAGTGAGCATTARTGCATTTGAATGACTTGTCTCCGTTTTGGTGGGAAGGACAATTGTGTAACACTGAGGACATGGAGCTCCCTGTGTGTTGTGCCCACAAAGGTTCACAGAGCTGCACCTTCTCGTTTTAGGATCTGTTTAATGGTACTTTAATAAATGTTGTGTTAAAAATGCCTACAGTTCTSTATAGCAAATGTGAATTTTTATGAYAAGAATGTGTATTTAGAGTAAAAAAAAAAGTGATATAAAATCCAGTTTCTTTGTATCCAGTGAAATATCTAATAAAGCTCTGGTACCTGTATCATGGCTTCATTGCTTCATTCATTGCAGAAGAGGCCATGAAAGAGGAGCAAGCCTCTCAGTGACTCCCTGCAGAAACCCATGAATTTGATTTGCCTGCTGCTTAAAATATCTCCCCACTTCTTCCTACCCCACAGGTCCTTTTTCACCAACAGGAGCATGTTAATTGCTCAGTACACAGAGTAAATGTTCACCTCTGTTAAGTGGTACTAAACAGTAAATGTAGCCTTTAGTTTGGATCAGTATCAGTCAAGAGAGCTTCTATCTCCTCTTTAAAATGTTGGAAGTGATACCAAATTTCTATATGGTTACTAAAAGCTAGCAAACCTGTACCCAAAGGAGTAAAAATCTGCAGCTCTTGGGAGAGGGGAAAAATTTGACTCCAGTGCTGCTGGGCTAGAGCATGTGGGGGATGGCACAAATTGCAGCAGGATCTGGGCAGCTGGCAGGGACCCAAACGGGGTTGAATTTAGCGGGATGGCTCTTAGTGCTTTTACTCACACATCCCACAGCAAGTGCTCAGGCTGGATGTACCCTGCAGGCATCCCTGCTGGGGAGGGGCAGTGGGGATGTGTGGGGTGGGGCCGGCAGAGGAACATGCACACAGATGCTGCCTGCAGTCCCCAGGTGTCCCAGTCTCCAGCAGCATTTCACACCCTTTATCAGGCCAATGTGCACCAGAGTCATGCAAACATCTCAGCTCCCCCCTCTGGAATGCATTMATTGTGCAGTCACACAGACAGTTCCTCCTGCAATACCCTCCTGGTGTTCCCATCTTCGACAAACTGCACTGAACACCAGAGACCTTGGGGAGGGAGAGGGGCTGTGTTGGGGAAGGGGAGCACTGGAATATCCCATCCTCTTTTGTCTGTGTCACAATYGCACAGATTTAGCCCAGCCTGAAAGTTTGGCCTAAAAGACACACCTGAGCACCTTCACCTTCAAACAAGAATGTTTGAGCCAGATGAAGCCATGGAAATAGAAAAACTTAAAGACTGAAGATTRATCTGCAGGTGGGTAGGAGTTTTCAGGGCTTCTTGCTCTTCTCTGCCATTKCTCCCCCACAGGATTCGGATCAAAAGGAAGAGAGCTTTAAAAAACTCCTGCTTGATTTACAAGATACATATGCTCCTTTCTCATTAATGCCGTGCCATCTATGCAGATACATTCTGTTTTCTTGTTCTTGCACAGTTTCCAGGGTTGCAAGCACCACCCTCATTAGCAAAACTGTTGTCTGAACAAACCACTTCCATTCTCTGAGTAGCCATCACGTTTCTGATGCTTGTATAGTTTTCAAGGAGGGATTTCAGGGCATGAGCTGGGGTGTGTTTTGGATATATCAGGTGCCAAACTGATGATACAGCCAGGATAGATCTTACCTAGGGCTACAAAAGCCTGCTTTTAGCCAGTGGTCTAGGTCCTCTGGCTTTGTTTTTCTGCTAACGCAGAAATATGGGGCCCGTCTCTCAGTTTGCATCAAATTCAGGAGGAGAGGTTGTTGTGTTACTTGGTGATGCTTGAATAAATTCCTTATTCCTGAATTTCCAAGCCCTGCCTGACCCAGCGCAGATCTGACCTGTTGTGGCCAAGAACACCGAGTCCAGCCAGGATTTGGCAGTGTCACCTTTCTCTAGACCTGTACTTATCACCCTGGCATCTGACACAAGTCATCAGAGATCTCACAAAAGGTTTCAGAGGGCGGGTTTCTGGATAAAAGGTCCACATTATTTCCTTGCACTAATGGGAAGATTTGCCCACATTCATTAAATGCTTGACCCAAAGTCTGCACAAACTCCTTTTCCATCGTGTCATGTATCTGCAACCCCATAAAAATTGACCTTTGCTTTTTCTCCTAATACAGCACTGAAAAATAGAAAGCGTGAAAGCTGTCAGAAATAAAACGTTCTGGATGTACTTTTACATTCTTTAAACCTTGTTGCTCATATAGAGTCACTCCATGTTCCCAAAGTGGCCAATACATTTTAATGAACCCATTGGGATTGCTTCAAGAGTAAATGTCTGGTTTTATATTTTTAACAGAAATGAAATACGCAATTAAYAGTGAATACAGACAGTGAATGTCTGCAGTCTATTTTCCAGGCTATTGAGAAATGTGCATTTGTCATCTGTCTACCTTTCAACCCTCTATTGACTGTTACCATCAGCACTGAAACAAACTTTAAATAATGGAGCAATAAAATTCATTTGCTTTGGTGGTCAAAAAAGCAAATCACAGTAGGAGCCATGGGGAAAGAAATAGGAGCAACATAGAACACATTGTTATGTGTTCATCCAGGCATCAGCAATACTGAGCGCAGTTTGGATAGCCAGCATTAAGGAGCTCACTCGGGGCGGCAAGGATGAGCAAAGTCACAACAAACTTCCAGCTCAGGAAGRATGAGGACAGGGCTCCTCGGACTGGAGATGAGGCTGGTAGGAGGAGGGATAATAGCCGGCCATGAAATCGAGAGTGGCGTGGCTGCAGTGGTGACCACAAGCAGGGGGATGAGACATTGCTGGAATCTTTCCAGAGGCATGTTCAGACATCAGGAGGGGAAGTTGCTGGGTAGTTACAGCACAACATTTCTTGCCATGGGATGCTGGGATGGGTGTTGAATGTTTTCATCTGTCCAAAGCCAGATTAGSCAGGTTTTTGAAAAATAAATTTATTGAAGATTGCTAATAGAGAGACCATGGRTTCATCACAGGGAATTCCCATGCTGTGAATAGTTTGGTGCTGGGGAAGTGCTTAGGAGCAGTTGTTTCCTAACAGCAAGAAGAAAATATTTTTTTTGATGGTAAATAAAAAGTAATCTTTCACACAAATCAAAATCTGATAGCACTTGTCTAGTGATTAATAGAAAAAAAGTTAATTCATGTTATATGCATGTGAAAGTAAGCTCTGCTTCGGTAGCTCCCCATTGAGCCTCTGATGATTTGTTATCATAGGGTGACAGAATACTTCAGGTTCATTTATTTCCATATTCAATCCTGCCTAATACCCTTGGCTAGACAGGATTATCAGGTGCTGAAAACATTTTCCTCGAGGAAAAGGTCTTGTTGTGTCTTCCTTCATRTATTTGATGTACTGATTTTCATAAGACTGCCTGGATGTTCACCCAATCCCCATTTGTGTAACAGTATTTTTGTGGGCTAAATATTTGTGCATGTAATTTAGAGCAKGGTGGAGAGCCAGGAGTACTTTATGAGCTGTACTCAGAGCTTATCAAGGGCCTGGTATCAAAATGACTCRCTTGCCTTTGCTCCACAGTCCAATCTAACAAGCCATTGTGTCTTCCTGCTCCATGTTCAAYGAAACAAGGACTACAACAGCCTTTTCCAGATGGAAAGCAAGCTTCCACATTGAATGCTTTGGGAWGGTTAACAACGTAGTTATACAAGCAGGTAATCATATCCACTATTCAYGGACTTGAACAAAATAGCAGCGCTGGAATTAATCAAACATTTCAGCGATGGGTTTGTCACCTGCTTGAATTACTGAATCGCTGAAGTTCTAACGTGGCCAGATCAGGCGCTTTTTTGTAATATGAGGATTATTGCTCTGTACATCTGTTTGTGCAGGCAGCATAGTCTGCACGAAAATCAGGTAATCTATATTCTCCTTACTGCAACAGTTAAATGTGCAAGCTAAACTTGGCTGAACCTTTCCGTTTATCTGCATAATTGTTGTGTGTGTAGCGGGGAAGGGAGGAGGAAGCCTTTCCAAAAAGCTCCTYGCAAAATCTGACAGTGCCACTGTAAGAACTGACCACACGGTCTGAGCACTGTGATTCTWGCTTGGAAGCTCAAAGCTGAGGGAAGCAAGGGGTAGGGCCAGGAGCTGTCCCTCCCTGGAAAAGCAGGAGGCCAAGCTCGTGTGTGCCAAGGCTCCCGAGCTAATGGGGGCTGTCACATCACCTGGTGATGGCGAATCTGGAGTTCACTTGGTGTTTCAGAAAGGACTTAGGCTCCTTGTAGTCACTGCAGAGGAGGAGCATGAAAAGCCCAGCCAGCCATTGTTACAGAGTACTTAAGATACAAGAAATTTGGGCTTTTGGCTTTCCTTGGCAATAATTTATTAAGAGCTGCTGCCCTGGGCTACCYATCCACTCTGACCAGAGGAAAGCACACAGGCAGCATCTCAAGTTTCTAAGGGTTCAGCTGAATGGTTCTGACTTTATAAAACTTGGCTGTAGTCCAGCCTGATTAGGACAAACTGGTGATTTAAAACCAGAAACAGGAGCAGATGAAAGCAAATGCAAATCCATCCTTCCTGGGCTGTTTGCTGATGAAGGGACTAAACATGGCTGCTGCTGCTGCTCTCAAACATTTGTCATTTTCCTGCTGCTTTATGTTTAATTAAACCTGAGTTCCCAATCAGGGCTAAAAGGACTTGACAAAGGGAAATGTAAATCAACAATTTATGATGAAGCTGCTTTTCATCTTTCAGAGCAGTTCCTTTTGTATGTTGAAAGCTTCAGTTGTGCAAAGGCTGCAGTTAACAAATATGTATGTGTAAAGTGCTTTAATTTGCCTGTAATCATAATATTTATCAAAGTAGAGCTCTGAGGAGATTTTCCTCTGATATTCTCTTTGTGCAATGAAGATCTGATTTTGGATTAAATAAATACAGCTCTTGGAGTAGAAAAGAAGCTTAATTTGAAAGACAAAGTTACTGAGAACTTGCATACACTTTACTAAATTATTCAGTGAACCTCCTGCTACTTTTTTTTTAATTGGTCATTTTCCTAGACATTCAGAAGAGATTTCTTGATGTTCAAGAAAAATTAAATAAATAGCTTGAAGAATTATGCTGACAAATCTGTAATAACTTCTAGCTGAACTTCTAGCACCGYGTAGAATAATAGAGAATTTGACTGGAATGCCTCACTTTTCATATCAAACGAAATGCTTGAACCTTCTGCTGCTGAAAGGCTCTCTTCTTTTCCCTTTCTTGGGCATGACRGACAAAAATGGGACCAAAACCCTATGCTGTTATGCAGTGGTGTGTAATGGCAATGTTTGGCATCTCCTATTACAGCCTTTTAGCATTGCTTAGATCAGGTGAGTGTTTTTCTGGAAGTCTGTGGGGGCAAAATATCAGTGTCAGCTTCTGGTCTGTTGTATCTGGTGGGACCCAGTTCATGCAGAAATAGTTTAATAATGAATATAAATGGGATTTATTTACAGGTTTTCAGAAATTCTTTCTTACTTAAAGGCAAGTGGTAAATACTGTAACATCRGTGGTCTGAGTGCCATTTTGATGGCAATCAAGAATTTATTGTACTGARTTGCAAGAACTTCATCCATTTTTTTTTGAAAGCCATGTAAAGGAGATGAATCAAACTATATTTACAAAGATTCATCACTAAATCTATGTATTCTTAATTTTTATATATTTTTATTGTCTCAGAAAGAAAGAAACAGTGATYCTACCACGTAAGCATCATGCATGCATAAGTGTGAGCACTATCATGTGAGCATGCACTTAAAGAAAAGAGAGGACCTCCTTCAAAGAGGAATTGCCCTGTGTTTTTATAATTTACAAGATTATGTATTAATTTGGGGCTGGTTTTTTTTTTTTCCTTTTTGAAGCTTTTTTCCAGAAACACATGTTTTTTCAACACGAAAACACTAACCTCTGTCACATTAGACAAATATTTTTGTGCTGCAGGATCACTGGGCTTTCGCCCCAGGTAGCTTCCCWGGAGCAGGTTTATGTGCCAACTGGTCTGAAACTCCTCCACTCTCTCCTTCTGGGGCTCTTTTATGTTGCATAGAACACTTAAATACTGATAGAAGTGGAAAATAGAATATCTGGATTCTAGTCCATACTTATCTAAAAATTGCACAAGTTGGAAGGGAACGAGAAAGATTTTGAGATCTTCCTGTCATTATTTTTGTGATTACAAAGGGGCCAGGTAGCTTCAGATGAGTAATGGAGAAGAAAGGACAAAGCATGCTGGTCTTCTGTTTTGTTTTCATCCTCTTTCCTTGAGTTGCTCTACAAAACCTCTGGGGCAGATGGCTCAGGGCATATTGACYTTCCAAACAGAAACCCCTCTGCAAGCAGATGTTGGTTCTGATATGCATTTGCATAGATGCAGTTGTCTGTCATGTGCCATCTTTTAATGGGTAATTGTCTTGTGCTTGCCTGTTACAGCATTTCCAGTACAGGGATGAGCCCTGGTTTTGCTCTTTTGCTTCTTCTCAKGTTTTTTCTCCTCTGCCTCAGAGCTTGCCTCATAGATATTTATACCTCTGCAGAGTGGATAGGTAACACGGGTGCTTTAATTTGCAAATGTTTTGTAAAACATTTTTGGCAAAAGCATAAAGCCTTGGGGATGGGAGCTCCTCTGGTTTTTTTTTTCAGGCAGCTGGGGACAGCAGTGGCGGAGGCTTGGGGTCCAGCACATGCCCAGCTGCCCCAYGGTGAGAAGAAACAGCCTTCCCATCTGCAGGGGGAGGCTTTGCATCATTTGGCAGAGGATATTCTATTTTAAAACACAATAAGACTGCCAGTTTCTATGTCTTCAAGCTGTTTTTAAAACCATAATTTTCTTTGCCTGACTGTTGCATTTAAGCTTTTTGTGTTATTTGAGATCCTGTTGACTGCTTTTTTATGTTTGATAGAGACGGCTCTTCYGTTTCTTCACCATATCTCAAGGTTTGTCTTCAAATGTGCAGTTGGCCCTCCTGTGTGGGTAACACATTCCTGATAGTTCCCAGGCATGTCAGGATGTGAGCCTGGCTCCTTAACAAATCCAGGTGGCCCTGTGTTTTCACTGTGTGTTCAGAGGGCAAGTAGAACCCTTCCTTTGAAATGCTCTCTCCATGCTACACCGATCCTGCTGCTTTGGGGGTGATGAACTGTGCAATTCGGAGAATATTCGTGTGCTGCTGAAAGAATTTCAGGAAATTCAGGAGAGACATCTGACTCTGTCAAGAGCTCATTCTGCAGACTAAACTGGGGCTTGTGCAAATCTCAGCCTTTAAGGACCCACTTCATGGTTAGTATAAAATCCATGTGGTCCTGTTGCAGTTACTAAAGCAGCATATGTGTGAGCTTATTGTCTGGGTCTCATCTGTGTTTATGTCTCATGTTTAATCAAACCAAATCCATCCCCCCAGGAGTCACTGGTGGTTCAAAATACTCCTAGTCAGACTGACCGGCATTTCCCATGGAAAGATTGTTTTACTGATATCGAGAGTTTTACAGGAATTTTGCAGTAGCTAATTGTGAGATGAGCCATCTTCAGACACCTCTACTTGTTCTTTTATTTTCAACCCAGAAGTCTAGCACAGACGTTTTTTTTAGTGGGGGAAGGGAGAAGAAAACATCTGTGTTCAGGACRTTGTCCTCTCCTTCACCATCCCTCTCTACCCATAATTGTGCTGATGAAACTTAAATGCACTGAATTCTCATAGCATTTAGAGAATCTGGGTTGCATCAGACTGTGATAATTCTTTTTCCAATGCTGCTCAAGGATCAAATTGGGTGTAAAGGGGCTTTTGACAAACAAAGAATGTGCAGCCGTGGGCAGCTATGAGGCTGTGGACACAATTTACCAGACAGACATTGAACCGTGTTTGTGTAGTACTTTGAACAAATCAAGACTTCAATCAAGACAAGTTTCTGCTTCACAGCAGTGCAGCAACCCACAAGACCCCACGTTAAGGAGCCAAACACAAGACAGGATTATTTTGTCCTGAAGTCCATAACTGCTGCTCTGGGAGCGCTCCCTGCATTATTCCCGGTGCCAGCCGCTGTTAAGGATGGCTTGATTGGTTTTGTAAGTCTCTGCTGCCTGATTCAGCGGTGTTGTGACCTAWAAGTGATATTGTCACGACCTGCAAAACATAATTCTTGCACTGATCCATACAGTCTGACCCTATGTTAGCCCTGGGCTTAGCACTGAGTACCAAGGCACTAAATGACAGTGTTTACTGTCCCTTCCAGGGGCSATGGTGGGTCTGCAAATCACCCTCCTGAACGCAGATAATGAGGTTCTGCTGTGCCTTGTTACACATCTAGCTTTCATGGTTAACCCTGACAACTTGAAAAAGATTGGTTGTTGCTCATATTTAGAAGTTCTGAAGTGAATTGTGCAATGAAGACTTCAAGTGACATTTAAGAAATTAAATCAATATTATAGTAGCACCTCTTCAGTATTCTCATCTAGTGTTAGGCAGGAAAYTGGCTATAATAAACATGCACGCATGCTCAAGGCTATATTTGTATCAAGTTGTGGTTCCTCTGGGGAGAATATAAAGCACAAGCTCCCTCTTGTACAGCACTGTGCTGAATGTGTCTTACAAATCCACCRTATGTAGTTTTGGTTCTATCTTGCTTTATTTAATCTGGTAGTCCTAAAACGCCTTCTGGATCATATCATCTTTCATTTTACTCAGATTGTGAGGATTCTAGAAATGGCAGTCTATATGCACAGCTGCTATCAATCAGTTCATGTATAATTAGACGGCTCAAATTCTGGTGGGTTTTTTCGGTTTTTTTTTTAAGTTATAGATCCTTCCTTTCCTCAACTGTTCTAATTCTTCCACCAGGATTTCATGGTTATCAGATCAGTAAAATCAAATTCCACTCGGTAATGCTGAACCGAGCATTCATAAAAAAAAAAGAGGCTGAATTAATGTGGTGATACAAAACACCTATATATAGGTATCTTGTTCAAAAATAAATAAAATTCCTTCAGGAGCTTGGTCATCCAGAATGTGGTCCTGTTTGATATCATATGCTTCTCCAAACTTCCAGTTCCCACTTGCTCTACAAATCCCTCCTCTTTAGTTTTGTTGTATTACACCCATTGAGTCTGTCTGATGGAAACAGAAGTYTCTCACTTGATTTCCTCTTTTTTTTTTTTTTTTTTTTTTTTTTTTTAATGATAAAAAAATCCAGCCAGTATCATCACAAAATACCAAAAATAATTTCAAAATGAAGAGTCCTTTACTGTTCATGACCTTTCTTGTAAGCGTGAGCTTTTTATCAGGAGCAGCTGTTTATACCCAGAGATGGAACTGACCTTGGCTGCAGCATTGCAATTTCACTGTTTCTATGCAAAATTCAGGTCGCTGGCCATTTTCTTGCCTCCGCAGAGCTGAATTAACACTTCAGTGCCAGCTTGACATTAATGACTCAAATTGCCTTTAATGAAATGAAAGGTATTTTGCACGACCTTGTTGGCCAGGGTGAATAGCAKAAAAAAAAGGCAAACCCGTGATACATGTTGCCTCATTTGTTTCTACAGGTTCCCTTGGGCTAAATTACTGCCGTGATGCAGTCAGCTTTGTTCACCATCATTAGGAGTGCTAAAAACCCTCTCATTATGACTATCTTTAAGGGCAAAGGTGGTGTTGAGCAAGTGTTCATGTGTGGCTGGCAATTGCAATATGCTGACGCTACAGTAAGTGCTCAGCTCATTCCAGGTTCTTTCACCAAAACTGACTTCAAATGTTGAAATGGGARCTTGCATATCCAAAACCACCATTTGGGAATATCCTTTCACAGTCACCATAAGCTCTATGCAGTTTGTGGTGCCCCAGTGGAAGGGGCATGAGGGCAGAGTGAAGGGGATACCACAGCCAGGGCAGCCYGGAGTGCTGCCAAGGCTCAGTGCAAATGGGATTGAGTGAGGGAGTGCAGGGCTGGCTGGACAGAGTGGCACCTTGGGGACAGTGGCAGCAGGTCATTGCTGCCTCATCATCGACAGGAAAATGTGTTACAGCCATGGTGGCTACGTACTGTGRATGTGTGAATAATCTGGGAGCAGGGCTGTCCATGCCCAGCACTGGGAACAGCTGGATTTAGAGGAGGTGGGGTGGGCAAGAAAGCCCCAAATGCCTGCAGTTAGCAATCTTGATGCACCAGGTGCCCAGGAGTGCTGTGTTTGTCATGAGACCTCTCTCCTTTGGAGTTAAATCCCAGAGGGTGCTGTGAGCTGGAATCCTCACCAGCCCCCTCCATCAGCTGAATTTTTGCATCCTGTACCCCTGGGGCTCGCAAGCACACAACAAAAGCCCTCCTGGTGTATTCCCCTTTTCTGCAGAGCACTGTCTTCTCTGTCTCTCTCTCGTGTGAGTTCACACAGCTGCAGCGAGTGAAAAGGGTATTCTGGGCTCTTGGACGATGTGTGATGAGAAGCAGACCTGGCTGTCAGTGATATCTTTATCCATGAAAATTAATAACTTGAAGATCATATCAGGGATATAGAGACGAACAATTGGGGATATAGAGGTGAACAAATCTTTTTTTTAAGTAAGTGAATAAATCTCTGAGTCTAAAAATAGATGAAGAAAAGGGCAAGAAATGTGAGTGACTTGGCATAGACATAGAAATGAGGTATGGAACTGGGTATTGTAATTTCCAGCTCCTAACCTGGAGTTTGGTTGTCTGGACTACACTTCCCTCTGCTGCCCCTATCCTRAATTTCATTAATTTAATTACTTCAATGACAGTAGAAGCAAGACCTTAGACTAGGATTTTCAGGGACAGTTGAGGGAGCCAGAGACTCTGCTGGTTTGCAGAATGATTTTGTTGTTTTTGAAGCCGATTAGAAAGCCAAGATTTCATTACTTGTAGGTGTTGGCTTAGGGGATTTGAAGTTCCTTCATTTGCTTCATGCTTCCTAAGTAGGAGGCCAGAAGAATTACGTGGATCCTGGTCAAGCTGTCATTTGATTGTTGTGTTTGTTAGCCCTTGCACATAACCACTGAGTTCCTTCATAAATATGTGCCTATATTTCCTGCAGCACATTTTTAAGACAACTGAAAATGAAGGTAAAACTAAAAATTATGTGATGGATAGGCTTACAACAAAAATCACAGAATGACCTACTGAATCCATGTCTCGAATGCCTCAAAATGTGTCCATTCAGGTGAGATCAGAAACTCAAAAATGACTCACTGAGGATCTACTGACACCTTGGGCAATGGAAGAGATGGCCTGTGACTATATAAATATTCACAATAAGGGGCAAGGAAGAAGTTGGTTTTCCCTCTTCATCAGTCTGACTGGGTTTCCACCCAGAGAAAATAGCACCATGAGTGGATCATGCAGGCATGGTATAGAACCCCCTTTATTTTCCTGGGGATGGAAAGTGCACAGGAGATCAGGGCTGCCAGATGCAGCACAGCTGAGCTGGGTCAGCCTGAGGGTCTCACCACACACTGTGAAGGAGCTGGGTGGGAAGAGTGAGAAGGAGGGTGTCAGGCAGAATTGCTGCCTGAACCATAAGAATTAGCGTGTATTTTTTCTCCCATCTCCCCTGAGGTGCTCAAGGAATTGTGCACATGATTAACTCACATACTGAGGCATGCACCTTTAATTTACACTGCCAGCTGCACTCTGCATGCAGGTCTTGTGCAGACAAATGCAAGTGCAGGTTGAGAGTGCAACTCTCCTTCAGGCACACAATGTCAGTGTAAATCACAAGAATTAGGGACTCACAGCYGGAACCCTTGCCATTAGCATGCAAAGGAGTTCCAGTGTCACCAGAGTTCCCTGCACTTTGTCTTGCCATAAATGGATCATGAACAAAATGTTCTGAGTCGTGGAGAAGAGCACAGCTCCCATTATTGTAGGTGAATGATGGGAAGGTGGCATGGCAGCACCAGCAGCTCCATCCTGCTGTGGGACACGAGAGGGACAGAGAAACAGTGACACAGACCTGCCTGGAGAGCCTGTCTGCCTGCCCTTTGACACGTGTGYACCTGCAGCCATCCCTTGCTCTGCAGTTTTGGTCCACCCCAAGGCTTGGCTGGAGAGAYTAGAGAGTGCCTTTCCCACACAACTCCTTTGTTGACATTTGGCTTTCACTGGGAAGCTCCATCAGCACTGAATAGATTTGCCTCAGCACAAAAATGCATGCATAGAGTCACAGAATCAGAGAATCACAAAGGTTGGAAGAGACATTCAAGATCTTTGAGCCCAACCCGTGCCCTAACACCTCTACTAAACCATGGCACCARGTGCCTCATCCAATCTCTTTTTAGCACATCCAGGGATGGTGATTCCACCACCTCCCTGGGCAGCCAATTTCAATTCTTTATCACTCTTTCTGTCAAAAACTTTTTTCTAATATCCAGCCTATACCTCCCTTGGCTCAGCTTGAGACTGTGTCCTCTCATTCTGCCAGTTGCTGCCTGGAGAAAGGGACCAGCCYCCACCTGTCTACAGCCGCCTTTCAGGAAGTGAACATTTATTCCTGTTTGCAGAATTGAGACTAGAAAGGGGACAATAACTTTGAGGAAAATAATCTGTTCAGGATTTGTGGAAAGCTGTGGTAACTTACTGCTCACATTGTGCCCATGGCAATGRTGCTGCTATCCAGCAGGAACCGTGGTGAAACCTGCCATCTCTAAAGCCTTTCTGTAGGGATAGGGACACTAATGACAGAAATCCCAGGGAATATAATCCCAGGGAATAGAAACCAAAGCGGCATTTCCAGGTCTGCCCTTTGTGTAGGGTTTGCTCTAAGAAGAACAATCTGCTGCTTCCCCTTGTGTTGAGGGTGACCTGTAGAGCARGCACACAAAGGCAGCACGCACACGCCTGTCGTGCCAGCTGCAGCTCTCATTAGAAACATCCAACCACAGCCTTGTTCAAGTTACTTTCTAAACCCATCGTGATTGGTATYGTGTCATGTTTCTTGGAAGCAGCCCGCTGCAGGTCACAGAGTGTAATTAAAGGCAATTAATGCAATTACTCACAACTGYGCTACAGATAATGCTCCAGATGCCATTACAGCACTGTGCCTCCTGCTGCTGGTCCTCACAGCCTGTGCCTTTATGTTCTCTTGGTGTTGTCATTGTGGTRAAACCAGGGGGCTGAAAATGGGAGTACAGTTTATTGCTCCTARCTCCCCTCTCTCTGAAAATTTCAAGTGTGCTAGGCAGAACCTAAACCCATTTGTTTATTCACTGACTGATGAAGAGTAAGAGAAAAGAGTGAAGATTGCCAAAGAAAATGGTCATAATTGAAAGGTTATAAAGAAAATATATGCAAAAGTGCTTTACAGTAATCTGTTCTACAATTAAACGTGTACTAAATGTGCTGATTTCTGCTAATGAGTTTTATAATTATGGAGTAACTTTTCAAAGGAACTACARCTTTAGGCAGTAAAATCTGAAAGGTTTGAATTAGCTGTGAACTTCAAACTTTTCCTTTGCTATCTAGCCCTGCCTTTCCCTTTTGTCTCAGCTGCTGCCAAGTAATTTACAGTTCAAGAAAGGCTAATGGAGCTATAAACAAAGCACAGATGCCTCTCACATTTCCTTTATTGGGCTGAGGTATGAAAATAGCCACTGTTTCCAGAGAAGGGCACACTTGTAATTATAGAAATATCTTGAGTCTCCTGCTTATCTGCAGAGCAGGTACAACATAAACCATCTCTCATCTTCAGTGGGGCTTGCTTAGGGGGCTGAAACCTACCGGAATCATTCCCTGCCCTCTGGATTTATTTTTGTAAAGTGAGTGTTGGTCTACTGGGATCATTGTTAAACTCATTAAGTCTCTAAAGAAGGATTGACTACTGTAAGCTTGATTATAAAAGCTGTCTCAGATAGATAGTGGGATATCTTTGGATCCCCTTGTGAGCTTGTCAATCACTGCAAGCACATTAGAGTTCAGCATTTCCCACTTGCACCAGCATGAAACAAAAATATCTCAGCTGAGCTGAATGGTGTTGAAACAGTTTCATGGCGTTGCAGTTGTGACTGAGTTCATTCGCACCAGGTCAGGGCTGCCTCCTGTTCTCCTGGGCCTGTCCCAAACTGCAGGTTCAGCAGGGCTGGAGCCTGGACAAACAGCACTGTCCTGCTGCAGCTGATATCTACAAACACAGTCTGTGTGCAGGAGCTGCTGCTGGGGCAGGAAATCCAAAAGCTTTGGTGGAGGGGGCTTAGTGCATCTCCCTTCTTCCCATGGCGATGGTTGCAGTAAAGGGGAGTCTGTGTCCTTGGAGAAATGCAGACGGATCCATGTAATGCTTGGTTTGGAGGCTGGCTGGGCACAGGCTGTAGCTGATGCCCAGCATCATGGCAAGCAGGTGTGTTGGTGCATGCAGGGTATTTCAGGACACGAGGACAGATGAGCACAGGTGAGCAGCCTGCCCATGCACCTGGCACCTCCCTTGAGTGCTGGAGCTGTGTTTGCTGCCTCTGGCACCTCAGACAGCCCTTTCAGACACAGCCTSGGTGCAAAGCTGGGGCTGATCTGCAGCTCTTTAGGAGCCAGCAGTGCCCTGCAGTGTAGGGGAAGGGGCTGGGTCACACATGCACCAGCCAGAGGAACCAACAGTACCAGATAAAGTTTGCATTGCAGCTGAGAAGTGCCATGGTTTGGTTCTTAGGTCTGCTCAGAAATAGTGCTGGTCAAAGCACAGCAGCAGAGACCTTGGGACCCCCTCACGGCACAGAGCTCCTTCCACACATTTGCCTGACACCAAATTTGACCATTTRTTCCACTGAGAGGGCTCACAAGTGCTTGGAGAGCAGACCTTTAGCTGGGTGGTATGACTACAAAGGGAGGTCAAAAATGAGGATCCTAAGACGGGATTTAGTATCCTAATATTAAAAGAGGAATAACTTCTACCAGAATAGAGCATTGTTTCACTTCTGCTTTGCACAGGCAATGCCYAGAAACCCTCAAGTGTTCCACCCTCTGTGTGATTTCTCCCACCCAACTCCGCAGAGCATATCAAGCATAAATCAGGTATATACCCACTGTCATCAGTTCAATTTCCCCTCAGCTGCTCCCATTCCCATTTCCCTCAAACCCACAATGCTCAGGTGGACTAGGGAGTCCTCAGATGGGGACTGGCACCCCTGGCCAGCCCAGCACCACCACAGCACAAGACCTGTCCCTGTGTACATGATCAGGAATGTCACCTTAAGTGTCATGGCAATGTAGAAGTGAGCAGGAGCTTTCCTACAGAATTCAATTACATCTTCTCTTGATATTTAGAGCACATCCACAGCCCTGCTATGACTGTTGGGAAGGACAAGGAAAGGAACAACATGCCACTGAGGAAGGTGAGAGCCTTAATCCAGCTGGAAACGGGCTGCCATGGCAGGTTGGATGAATGCAGGTCAGTTCCATTTCCATCCCATAACCACTGCAGCTTTGGTCAGTGGAACTTTGTATCACGTGTCTTTTGGCAGCAATGGCATGAGTAGGTTTGTCTGGAGAATGTCCTTGCAGCTATGTCCCAAACACAAAGGATATCCCCTTTGGGCAGGGGCTGCAGAGCAGCCTCCTCTCGAGCTTCCTCTGTTGTGTGGGAATTGGTGTGAGCTGTGCCAGGGGTGAGATTCAGATGGTGCACAGGCTGGTTGTTGGAGGAAATGAAGACTAGGAAGGAAGACCTGCAACTTGAGTGGCACCYGAGCCACTGATTCATCAAATCCAATCCCATCTTCTACTGCTAGAAACAGAAGATTAGATGTGCAATACTACCTTAACTATCAATTCATTGCACACTCTGATCTCTATCCACAAAACCATTTAATAAACTTCTCTTGTCTTGAGCCTTTGCCTTTATTTCATCATTCTGAGGGTCCAGAACACTTCTGTGCACCCTGGTGGAAGGAGCATACAGCTGAAACCAGAACACCCAGGGCACATTYTGACACATCCTAAATGTCACCCCACTTGGCACAGGTGTTTACAGAAATGCTGACTTTCTGTGTCCAACTCAGAGAGAAAGAAAGTAGGACCTGTTGTGGTTCCAGTGAGAGGAGGAGGAGGAACTGAAGATGTCCAGGGTGAGCTTTTAGCAACCATCTCTGGTCAATCAGTTCTGCTGTGTGGACTGGGATTTGAGCTGCAGCTCTGAATTTTCTTTGTCTGCTTCTGAGTCACTGCCAGACACTGACAGGCACCTCTGATCTTGATTTGCCACAGGAAAACAAGCTGCTGTTTCTCTCCATTCTGTAATGTACTTTGGATATGACCTAGAAAGTTCATCTCTGGTAGAAAAAGACTTCTTCAGTGTCTGGTGTTTGTGGGTTTTTTATGATGATAAAGTTACCAATCATACAGAAACTTCAGAAAAATTATCCATGAATTGCAGAGATGAATCAGCAGTGCTCTTRGTAGGTGTCAATTTACAAGCCTTGCCTAGTGATCAAATAAACTAAAATCTCTTGCCCCATTACTTCTGATTCATCTAGTTTCTCAGTGGGTAGTTATAAAAAATTGCAATTTAAAGTATTTATTGTATCAGAGTTAAATGTATTTTGTAGTTTGTATTTATAGTTTGATTTCCATGCAGGAAAAGCTCTAAAAATCTTTGTCTATTGGTGCTCCCTAGTGGTGAAGTTTGCCTTCAGGAAAGCTGGAGGAATTTTGTTAGTTTTTGTGCAATTTCRTACCTTAATTGATTTAAGTTGCCCAAAAAGCCTCTTTGGAGGTGTGAGGTCATTCACACATTGCAGGTTTGTAGGAGCTTTCATRTTGCCCAAGGCCTTCATGATATGAAAAATGTACAAAAGTAAACCCCTTTTCCCTCCCAGGCTTGGTTCATTCCTGTCCTTGGTGTTAAYGTACTACATGAACTGTCCTAAATAAATTAAGATATTTCATCRTTTTTCTTTTTCTCACTCTGGCCAGGAACCAGAATGCCAGGCACCAATGCAGAGTGTCAGGCTGCTTTCCCATAGGTATGCCAGACWGGGGACAAAGCACTGGAGGAAAGGACTTTGATAAATGCCAAACTGGTCTCAGTTGTGGGCTGAATTTCATGAGAAATATCTGAGAGCACAGGAAAGCCCTCAGCTCAGGTCCGCTCCTGTGCACAAGCAGGAACCACAGCCCCAGCCCCAGGGAAATGGACACAAATCCTGGGCAAGGCTGACTGGTTTAGATGCTGCAGAGGAAGGAAATTTGTCCCAGTACAGGCCCTGGAGAAAGCAGCAGAGCMGGAGAATCACCACTTTCTGCACAGAGGCAGTGAGTCTGAGCAGGGAATGGGTGCACTGGCGAAGGAGCACTGGTTGGGGTGCACTCAGCTTCTTTCACCTCTTCCTAGAGAGGTGCTTTCAGGTTCTGTTTCAATCAAACAGGGTGACTTACTTTGACTGATAATTATCAAACTTGTTTGATAGTAATTATCATTGTTTATCAAGGATCCTTATTGCTTTGCACTGTACCCTTTGAACATTTTTCTATCTTTTTTTTTTTTTTTTTTTTTTTTTTTTTTTTTTTTTTTTTTTTTTTTTTTTTTTTTTTTTTTTTTTTTTTTTTTTTTTTTTTTGTCAGGCAGGATCTTATTTTCCTATCTTCGGTGTTTTTAGCACCTCTTTCAAGAAATTGAAGTCTACCAGCAGCTGTCTGGAAGTAAATGGAAATAAGTCTGTGGCACCTGTAAAGATGAAATTCCCTTTCTAGTAGTTGCCTTTATGTAGACACATCATCAGACCTTCTGCAGCACATCCAAAATGCACAGTCCCCTGACCWGGATGTGTAACCGGGAACATTTATTAAAAATGCATACAGATTTTATATTTTTACCATCAGATTAAAATAGCACACTTCTAAACCAACCAATAGAATAAAYGATACAAGCACCAGAGCACTTCTTTCAGAACAAGCKTTTGTTGTAACTTATTGAGGACTATGGCGGTTTCTATTACATTTTGGAAGTTTTRTTAYATCTTCTTCCTGGCTTAACTAAATAAACTTCTTTAATTTAACCAAGCAGCCTTTGTTCTGCTTTCATGAAGCCACCTTTGTTCTCTTGCCCCACAACCTTCTCTCCCATGCACCAAAGCCCAGCACAGCAGATGGTTCCCGCAGTTGCCAGGCACATTTCCAGTGGCCTGGAACGGAGCCTTTTGCCYTTGTCCTTTCCATGACTTGGGTCAACTTCTGCGAGGTGGTTCCTGGGGTCTATCCAAGGCCTGTGGGCAGGCAATGCTCACCTTGTGTGCAGCTCCCTCACTGCAGCCTGTGCTGCTGTCACCTTGGGGAAGTGAGGTGTGGTGTCCCCTGGACTCAGGTGTGCTTGCAGGTGACACCACCGTGTGAATCAAGTGGCGTTAGCTGTATGAAATGACAGGGATTTTCTCCTGTCTTTCACSTGGGATATTTGTTGAGCTATGGGGCTATGGTCCTGTTTGACAGCACACCACAAGAGCCTTTTCTTGTGGAAGAGCTAAGCACAGATGCAGCACCCAGCATGTATTSCTGGGAGATGTTTCAGCAATTCCAAGCAAAGTGGTGATGCCAGCTCGTCTGCAGCGATGCTCATGGTCCAGCCATGAACCGTGGGCCAGGCTGATGAAGCAGAACAAGACCATGTGGCCAAAACCCTGCCATCCCTCCCCTGGATTCACCCCTCTTTGGATGCTGCAGGCTCCTTGCTGTGGTGCTGGGGGTGCTCTTTTATTGCACTCAGTGCCACAGAGGATGAGTGACTCTCTTCTGGGACAGGCCAGCTCAGACTCTTCATTCAGATGGCTCTTCCTTCTCCCTTGGAGGCTGGTTTGRAAAGCAGGGTGCTGTGCAAAGCGTRGCTGCCTTTCCACCCWCGCTCAGTGATGAGGGGAGGTGGCTGAGTGCTGAGTGTAGAATGCCTGCATGCAGCGTTTCTGGCTGGTTCCAGCCCCTCCTCTGCTGGTTAGGTGTCTGACAGCGTGGACCCTGGGGTTTGGTCTCTCCATGATTTTGGTTCTTCACTGTGTGATGGATGAAATCCACATTTCAAGCATTTCAGGCCCTRGCAGAAGGGGTGTGTTTGTGGCTCAGGGGAATGTGCCTATGCTGTAATTGTGCTGAGGCAGGCCTGAGGTCATGCTTCTGTCTGAGCCATTGCTGGRTGCTCAATGGGGACAAAATCCAGTGTGGTTTGTGAAAGTGAAATGCTTCCCGTTAATTTCCAGGCAACCTGTGAGCTGAAGAAATGATGAGACACTGTCCTGAAAACAAGGGAAGGTGCTGAGCTGGGGTTGTCCTCCTTGGTTCCAGCCCAGCCATTACCATCGGGTACAAGCAACATTATTATTTAATTATTTAGCAAAAAATGTTTGTGCTGGGTCCTTCTGTAGATGCAAGCAGTGAATGTGCATTTCAGAGCTGAATACCCTGAGCTGTGCCTAATCCAGAGCAAAACGTCCTGAACACATTTTCAGAAGCAGTGGCTATTTCTGCTGCCCTGAAATTACCTTGATCAGACCCACCTCCCCCCACCCCGCACACTCCCCACCCTGATGAAKTCTTTAGTCCTGCTACTGATGCTCCAAATACAGCTTATAAATTACACTCAAGGAAGCAGAAAGTTCTGCAAAACAGAAAGAACGCCTGACTTGGTTCATTCAACAAAGCAGCTGGAGAGGGAGGCTCATTCCAAACCCTGCCTCACAAAATCTGAATCTGCTTGTCCAGTCCTTGGACATAAATTGTTTTTCTCCACAGGTGCTGCTGTTTCACAGAATCCTCCATGCTGCTACAATCCCTCTTCTTAAAGCCTTGATCTTCTCTTCAACCCCACCTGTCCTTCAGCTCTGCAGTGGCAGCCAGGGAGGAGGAGGAGGCAGAGGATCCCTGGTGAAGCAGAGAACAAGAGACAGSTGCCTGTCTGGGCTGGCCACCGCTGTGCCCTGCCAGTGGCACTGCCACTCCTGTCCTCAGACAGCCCAGTGAGGGACAGAGCTGTTTTATGATTCACTTTTCTTATTGCCACAGGATGTGTCAGAACAGCTCAGTACTGAAGCCATTCAGATGGCCCCTGGTGCTTAAAGGTGTCTTTGTTCTTTTTCTTTTTTTTTTTTTTTTCTTCAATACCCCTCTTCATGGGGAGCATATAGGGAGGAAAAACAACTCTCTGAATTATTTCATGAAGTGCAAGGTGTATTTTCCTTCCACTCCAGCCTGTAAGTAAATTTTCTTCTGTAACGCAGGGGTGAAAGATTTCTCTTGTGCTTTGTTTTCAGGAAGATTTTGAGGGGATAAATATGTCTAATGACATATTTTTTTGACACTTTATGCTCTTAAAGCTCCAGATTTTTTCAGAACACAGATATYTGAAGCTGTGTCTGTAACATCAGTGTGAGATGAGGGATGCAGTGCAGTAAACTCTTGCTATTCATCATCTGAAGAAMTGAAGGTTGGTGGTAAAAGTCCACAGATACAAATTTAATGAGACTGGATGAACAGTTTTTCCCATCTCTGCACATAGGGAATATGGAAAACACCAGGGGATGACACTTAAATTGAAGAGCTGTTTGATTTCTGTTTTGCTTACCTCTCAGAAAACATTGTGATGTTTGCCCCCTTCCTTCTGCTCCTTCCCCTTTGCAGTTACAGAGTTTCTCCCTTGAGCAGTATTCAGTGAGAAAATGGGCTGCTCTAAGAGGGGAGCTAGAGGTTGACTTGGGAGAATAATATCATCTTTCAGAGTATGAGAAATTAGAAACAGGATGAAATAGGTGAGACATGACCTTGTGAAACCCAACTAGAAATGCTAGAGTGTCAGACAGAATACTCACTGAATTTCTTTGAGGTAACATTTCCACATTCTTTGAAAAATGATCTTTTATACAGACATAGCAGCAGAGATGAAGAGATGTTACATTTGTTTTGCTGAATAAATACTTCTTGCAGAAATAATGAAACTGAGGCCATGAATAAATACATAGACATTTCCAAAGCCTGAGGGCAGTAAAATGGCATATACACACTGACAACTTTGGGCTGCTCCCAGTCTGATTCCAGTGCTTTGATCTTTAGGGAATACTGCACCAGAACATGAGACCAGAGACTCGGTAAGACTCARCATTGTATGGCAACATCTTTACATGCTGATGCTTTTGCATGTGAATATCAGTTCTAGAAGGTAACCTGGTTTGCACGAGCCATCATTTGCCATAATTCTGACAGAAATTCTAASTGCTTGTGTCGCCAGCTGAGGTGAGGACAGAAGGTGAACACTCGGGTATTGCCCACTGTTTGAGATGCCCTGGAACATCCTGGGGTGTAAGGGAAAAATGCACTTATGCAAGCACTAACATCCATCCAGGGCAGAGAGGGTGAGATTGCTTTGAGGATCTCAGCAATAAAGATAAAACCAGCAAGAAACATGTACAAAATGGAGATCAGTCCTTTAATGTCAGGCAGTGAGCTGCCACACTTGTGAAAAACTCCTTTCTTTAGTCACCTTGGTTACACGAGTGCCCACTTTGTTGTTCTGGTCCAGACCCTTCATTTGTCTGATCACCTTGCCAGCTTGCAGATGAGCTGGCAGCCTCCTGGGGCACAGCAGCAGCTGTCTGCAGCTTTGCCAAACAGTGAGTTAGCCCAAGCAGKGCTCTTTGCTGCTGTGCCCGTAAGTTTCAGGCAGTTACCTGGATTAATTTCACATGAACTCCCATCTAAGCATTCAATACAGATGCAGCCATGCTGTTCTCAAGCCCTGGCTTTGGTGTGAGGTCTACCAGTGACTATCTCCACCTAAYATCTCTGTTAATTCTGTTACTTGTGGTGCTTGTCTGTGAGCTTGTTCCCTAATTACAAATGGGGTTTGTGTAWGACTGCTTTTGTAAAAGAGTGCTTTTACACTATGTGAAGCCCCTTTCCTTTGTAATCCTTTTAAAAATTAAAAACTCTTTAGTAACTCCTTGTTTTACTGATAAGAAACAGTAAAAAACTAGTTTCTCAGCTAAAAGGTTTAAGCCATCTGCATTATTACTGTGAACACTGACTTGCAGCTCACAGTTTTGGTTTGTTTCCACAAGGCTGGGAGAAACCCAGCATCTCCTTTTTGGGGTCCCACTGGGGCTGGACAGACTGCTCTCAGTGAGCTTTAAGTGCTGAGGTTTACAAGATGCTCTCTGGAGGGCAGAACACAGTATTTCTCACATAACTTTAAAAATCCCCTGCAGCAGCAGTGAGGGAGCCAGTGATGACTATTTTGATTCCCTATGACAAGTTTACACAATGTAATAAGGATCTGGCAGAACATCACTTTGCTAATTGCGTGCTCAAGTTGTGTAACAACACTTCTTGTCCAAGGTCAGAATTTAAAAAATAAAAAAAAAATCTGCAGAGGTAAGTGGAAAATGAAGCTATGCAGGAAGCTCCGAGGGATTTTTTTTCTAAGGCTATAGACGATCTTGGATCCTAACAAATTGGGAAATATCTTTTGAGAACCCTGACATCTTGACATGTTTCTGCCAGTCCAATGCATCCTCTGGATGGAATGCACGCTGGGTATTTGCGAGGTTTGGGGCTCTGTTCCATGCTTTGATTATCTTCTAGGGCAAACTGCTTCCTTGTTTTGTGCTTACATTTGCTGCTTCTGTTCTGCATGGGTGAATTCCCTCATTTTCCATGTTATTTCCTGCCTTGGCAGCCCAGCCATGAGGTGGTGCTCACTCTGCAGGACAGAGGCTCTCAGCAGTCCTGCTCTGCTGGCAGGACTCCCCAGGGTCTGTGCCCAGAGGTCACCACTGAGGACAAAAGGCAAAGAGCTCTAAATAATCTCAAATCCATTTGGACTTTTGCTTTCTCTGTGAGCCCCACTTTTGTGGAGATGGTGCAGCAGCACTCAGATATTCTGCCTTACCCCTGCAAGGGCAAAGGCCATTCTGCTCTGATCACTCCTGCCACCAGATCAACCTGCCTTCATTAAAGGATAACCAGATCAAACAAAGCCTCTGGCTTCTCATTTGAAAGAGTGCAGCAAACCACACCAGGGTCGCACCAGTATGCAGAGCAGACTGACCTTTCGGGTAACAGTCTTAGAGTAAGTTAAAAAGGAAGATTTTTTTTTTTTTTTTTTGGGTGGCTTCAGTGTGTACAGGTTGCAAGACCTATGGAGAAGTGTTCTGTGGGTTTGGTTTGKTCTCTTTTCTTTAAAATGTTGAATTACTATCTCACGTGTTTAAATTTATATGGCTTCTGATGCACTGATTGGTTGGTGTTTTGCTCACTGGTGAGAATAAACTGTTTTTTTGTGTACAGCACAGTGAAGGAATGAAGCAAGTAATTGTTCTGTAGACCTTCAACTCCTTTCTAAGCCAGCCTTTTTGGAGCAAGAAGCCAGGAACTCAGGTAAGGAGAAAAATGCAAAATCTGCTCTCTTCCTGGTCCACTGCACTTATGGTGACACTGGTACTTCTTCTGTCTTACCATTTTTATGATCAGATTATACTTAAATCTCTCTGAAAGGTTTGTTCATTGATGAGCTTTCCATGTAAAAAGTGCTGCAAGTTCTCACTGCACAACACTGTGAAGACTTACTGCCTTCCTTTGCTAAGGGAGGAAGCAATATTTTGATTTGATGCCATTAAATTTTTTTCAGCAATATATAAAAGCCATAATAGCATATGCGGCTAAAAACCTAAAAAAATGAACACAATTGAACAACTCCTTTCAAACTGCTTGAAATTAAGTATTCTGGAATATTGTTTTGAAATAAATACTTTGGGTTTAAAACTTTCTATTGGGTTTGGCGTTTTTTTTTTTGAGGTGAACCAAATTTACAACGCTCTGCTGTATGGCCTATCACATTTAGTGTTGATTCAACTTCATGAGGAGGTTTGCATTTTTCGATTAATAAATATTTTGTTTGGATTTTTTTTTTATTTTAAGTTTACCAAATATTATTACTTCCTAAACACTGCCTATAACCTTCTKTATCAGCAAATAAAGTCTGACTGCTGGAGTGAGAAATAGGCTAGATGTTCTGTTTCTTCTGCTGGTGGGAAATTCAGATGAGCTTTGAATAGAGATAGTTTGCAGTTTCAACAGGCTAGTCAAAACTTTGATAAGGGAGAATTCACTGCAGTAAAATGCTTATGCAAAGGGGGTTTATAGGCATGTGAAAATTAATTGGTTACAGGGTAAAAGGTGGAGTTGCTTAGTCTTAAGGTCTTGTTTGTTGTTTTATATACTTTGTAGGAAGAACTCTCACTTTTATTCTTATTTCTAGAAAATATTCTTGAGAATACTTCTAAGCAATGAAGAACATTAGCAGATCTTTATTTGTTATAAAGTAATTTACAAGTAACTTCTGAAATAGAAGTAACAATTGTGGTTAGTACTCCTAATAAATAAGTGGCCAAAAAAGGAATCATTGTGACTTCTGGTTCTCAAATTAACTGAATCACCGCTAATTGACTCTCATGTATGATTGCCCCTTCCTAGGTGCCCTGCTTCAAGCCTTTGTGTTGCAAAACAGATTTGAAGGCTCTCTACGTCAGAAGAGACATCTCTAAGAATCCTGGCACAACTAAACAAGAGTTTCTTGAGCTTTTGTTGCTTGTCTCCGTGGTGCAGATGGAGCCCTTCTCTGCGGGTGTGATGGTGGCAGTGCACCTGGTCCTGCTGAGCCTGGCCATCGGGAGCAGCCAGGGATGCTACTGTGAGCATTATCCCTGGGTGCCGTGGTCTGCCTGCTCACAGACCTGCAATTATGGCACACAGAYCAGGCACAGGTAGGGCTGAGCCATCTCTCTTCCCCTGGGTTTCTGTTAGGGGAAAATGCCTCTTCTGGAGAGGGGCACCTTGTGAAAAATTGTCGTGCTCAAATGTTCATCAGACAATCAAATAACTTTATTGCAACACCTCAAAATTASAGAAGTTTGTATATAAAACATTACTGCTCATCAGGCAGGGAGGGAAGGAGAGGGCTGGAATTAAGTGATCTKTAAGATCCCTTCCAACTCAGACCATTCTAATCCAATGATCCAGTGTCTCCAAACAAAGCAGTATGTGCAGATGGATGCAGTGAGGTGAGGACAGCCAGGTCCCACAGGGGCCTTGGTGTCAGTGTGCACTGAGTGTTCTGCCCCCAGAGACACACGAGGCTGGTGTTCACAGCTCTGCTCTGGGAGCCCTGCACTTCCTGCTCACAGGAAGGGTGAGCTCCAAATTTCCTMCCCATTAATTTTATGACAATGGTAAATGTCAAATAAAGATTCAGCAGCATCAAATTGGATGCAACTCTGTGGTATAATCTAAACTTGTGAGAAATCCCCTCCTTTCCTGCTGACTCTGTCTGTAGCCATCCTCTGGCACATCTGAAGTTGCATGAATCAAAGAGAATTGTTCTTTAAACTTAGGGCATATTTGGATTTTTCTTGTAATCAACATTCTGCAACTGCATTTTATCTCTCAAGGTTTCTTGGTTGGGCTCAAATCATTTTGTCAGCCTTCACCCACAGATAGGGAATGCCTACTATCTGTCTATTCTTTCCTAGCATTGTTTTTGACATTCTTTAGGCTTCCAGTACTACATTGGTTCCATCCTCCACATGGCTGTGACCAGCTGTGTGCAAAGCAAGAATCTCGTGCATGTAACCAGCAAACGTGTCCTATCAACTGTCAGCTTGGAGACTTCGGCCCTTGGTCAGAATGCGACCCGTGTGTCAAAAAACAAGTAGGTAGAAAGTGTATTATGTTGGTTAAATTAAAGAATTTACACTGAAGAGATCTCCTGGTTACAACTTTATGGCAGTTCATCTGCAAAAATGATGGTTTAAGTTAACAAGGCAAATTGGTTATGAATTATACAGTAGGAGCCAAAGAGAACAAGTTAAAATAAGCAGATCAGACCAGAAAGGGGTGATTTAGTAGAGTAAATCCATTTATGAGATCTTGCTTCAAAGTTTCCACTGCCATAATTGAAGGYGAGTTTTTCACTTAAAGAATAAACTAAACTGTAAAGTGTGCATGTCTGCTTAAGCAGGAGAAAGCCACAGGATCTTAGCTTATCCATAGCACTCTGTGTGTTCTAAAGACAGGAAAGCAGGATCAAATMATCTCTTCAAAGAGTCCACAAATCCTAAGTGCTGCTGGCTAAAAATGTTCAGGCTGCATAGTCAGGATCAACTTGAGARTGCTGCTAACAAATATAGAACACCATTCCCTGAACCTTCAAATCCACAAAAAAACCCCACAGGTACATGTGCTAATATCTGTGAGACAAACCCCCAGGATGACGCTTCTTCCTCTTGGGCTTCTGYCTGTTGCCAATGGGAGACTCAGAGGTGAGAGAGTAGAGAGGGAAGAAATGAAAAATCAGGTTCAAGTGTATTTGACCTAAACAAACCAAGCCCTGTCCAGTTTAAGGTTGCAGCAGACAGAGGAGAGTGGACAGCAGATTGCTCTATGGGGGTGGCTCTATGGCTAGTGGGTCCAAGCTTTGAAGCTGACCATGAGGGCAGCTCCAAGATTCCATGCAGAAACTGCCTACATCTCTCTGCATGCACCCCTTGGCTTCAGAAATCCATGCTGGAAAAGCAATCCTGCAAAACCTGGCAGGAATCATGAGTGTATCTCTATGTACATATATCAATATGWACATTTATACATATATGTGTATGTATTTATATACATGTATACATGTATCTGTATATACACATATAACTTTCTGATGCCCAAACAGGATRAGAAGACATGAAAAAGATGTTCTAGATGTGACATGCCAACCAGCCTGAGGGGTTGCAGCTAGGATGGACAATATGAGAGCAGGGCAGGGAGAATCAGTGAAAGATTTGGAGACAGAAAACTTCAAGAGCTGAAAATGAGTGTTCTTCTCAATTGCACTGATTTCAATATCCTCTCATATGTCTTACATCCATATATATACATCCATGTTAATTTTTACTAATTTTAAATATTGATGCAACATCTATGCTTCTTCAASCAAAAGCATGCTTTTGTGGACTGTGGTACATTCTCCCCTGCCAACTATAAAGATTATAACTTGTGACCTTTATAAATAGGAAAAAACCAACAGAATGGAGGACTTGGATTACAATGTAAGAGTGAAGACTAGTGTGAGTTCCCAGAGAGGGGAAGGGATAAAGAAGTGGAAGGTCTCACAAATATAGCATTATGGATCTGAAAGGCGGTGCAAGAAATGGTTCTCTTGAGCTTGAAACCTTTCTTGCTGCTCTTTGCATTCTCCCTTCAGAGTCACTCGGTCACTGATTTTCACTAGAATCTTCCTGAATTGTTTGTCTCCAGTATCTGTCTAAAGGGAGGGAAGTCTGCAAAGAGCCCTACTTCATCAGTGGGAAAAATTCTTAGAGGAGGAACTGTTGAGTCACATGGAGACAGGGCTCACGAGAGTCCCGTGGAGTGGAAAACATATCTGAAATGCTTTACTGTTCAACTTTATTGTTCTGCGTGGAATGTGTTGGGGAAAGAAAACTCCATGAGATTCCAGAAACTTTCAGGAAAAGCATTTTTGTCATCCCAAGTCAATCAGTTCTCCTCAGACAACGGGCCCCACATGTAGGAGTCCAGCCAGCTGGGTTGTCACTGTCAGGGTGTTTCTCTTTTAGCAGAGGTGGTAAAAATCTCTGTAAGCCTGTTCTCACACCATTTCCTACTGTACATTTACGACTGAAATACAGGGACAGAATTTTTGRTTCCTTTGGTGATGTAGACCAGATTGTCTGCAGTTAAATCATTTATGCTCCATCAGCTAATGAGGCTCTTGGATATCCCTTCCCTGCCTGTCTCCCTGGGATGGTTGGATGTAAGGACACCAATAACTGATCATTTCCTTCAGGGTTCTGCTTTTGATAAAGCTTCAGCAGCACTGAGGCGTGTGGCTCTGCCTGGGGTGGCATTTTGCTACAAACACTGATCACAGATACAGCCCTGAGTTTATTTCTTCTGCCTTTCAGTTTCGTACCCGGCCCCTMCTGCGACCATCCCAGTTCGGGGGTGAGGACTGCACCGAGCCGCTGGTGGATTCCCGCCCGTGTTTCCCAACTAAGATCTGCAACATAGTGGAAGTTAACTGCAAGAATAAATTTCAGTGTGAAAGCGGTAATGATAATGTGCAGCTGCAGTGTCACCAGTTAGGCAAAGATTCAATACTGATACAAAAGAGATCTGTACATTACATGCATAAATTCCAGGGAAAAGGAACCAGGGAGAAAAGTCTGTGTCAGAATTCTTATGCACTAATAGCAGCTTAACTTTCCAGCTTCTTCAAYAAATAATTAAAACACAATCTGTAGCCTGAGATGTCACTATGACCATGACAGCTGGACAGTAGCACTGTTCCAACAATATTTCTTTGCACATTTTTTTGAGGTGCAAACATACCCATAGAGTTTGAACAGAAATTCTCACTATTTTTATTAGGCTTGTGGCTATTTCTTGTTTGCTTCCATTTAGCAATACAGTATTAGACTCAATTTTATCCACATATGCTTTTGCCAAACTTAAAATTAAGCCTTTGCAGCTTTGAAACAAGGCAAAACTTGCAGAATTGAAACAACCATTTCTTAATTGGGCTGATCCTGGCCTGATACTGCCTCAGTGTTAACATCTGTGGCAAGCTCACACCTTTGTGAGGGAAGAAGACAAGACTGCCCTTTCTGCATTCAGACAAGAGGAACCTTTGCTGCTGCTGTTTCTCTGGTGCAGGTCGCTGTATTTCAAAATCATTGGAATGTAATGGAGAAAATGACTGTGGGGACAACTCTGACGAAAGAGACTGTGCAAGGAAAAAGTCTGTGTGCCACCGAATGTATGAGCCCATTCCTGGTGTGCAGTTAATGGCCAATGGGTAAGCCAATTTTGCTAACTTTTGCATGAGTTTGTTATCTCACTAATTTAGATAACAGTGTAATTCCCAGTTAGTATGTGATCACATTCACTAAAACATAATCTCTCAAGTTAARACTGTAAAGAAATTATAAAAATACAATAAAACCTTCAGGCTAGGACTTGCCCGCTGTGTCTTCCAATCCTGCTCTGTTCTGCTGGTGGAGCAGATGAAGAGTTGTCAAGGAACGCTTCTCCTCAGTGACTTGTCCTTGTCCAGAAACCAGAATATCATGTACAGGCAACTTACAGCTCATGGAATTACTTACATGGTGCCAAATGCTTCAGAAATTTTGAGAATGTTTCTCCATAGATGCTGCTTGTGTTACATTTCAAAGGGCATTTCAATTGCTTCCCGGCTATTAATTAAAGCAATATAAAGCCTAAACATGGGATGCGTCTCCCAAGCAGGCTTGAATATTGTAATTGAATTTTGATCTCAGTGTGGTCCAGTAACATCACTTATGGCAGAAATGGAGAACCACCAGTTCAGTTTCCTAAAACCGTTTTTAGGTTCTCTGCTTAAGGCTGACTGCCTTATCCTGACTTTGGGGTTATTGTAAGGTTAGGCATTGCAGGAAAGTAGGAAATTGGATTGATGCTACTGCATTTTTCAGGTGATGCCTGATGATTTTTGCTTTTCCTTTTTACGCTTTCTGTACCCGCTATGCATCTCTGGTATCCCTTATCCCRCATGTTTATAATTCCTGTATCCTGATGTTCAGCTTAGTTTAGGAGTTCTGCTGGGCAGAGAGACCAAACATCCTGAGGAAGGGGTCAGTGTGCCCTGTGCTATCTTAAACCCGAGGCTCCAGCCTTGGGTGAATCCTTGTCTTTGGAACATCTTGTGTGAACTGGGCTCTGGCCTCATCTGGGGGACATTACTGCATTTGTTGTGTTTCTTATTGGGGAATCCTAAACAGATATGTTAATTCCCGAAATCTATAAAACTTGTATCCATGCTATACACGGGTGTGCATTCTGCCATCAAAGTGCACCTGGGATCCCAAATACAGAGGTAAAACCCTTTTATCCCCTTAACCACGTCTGTGTCATTATTAAAAACTGGCCTTTCAAGGCAACACAGGTGAATTCAATGTGAATGAGAAGTTCTTGTAGAGTGATATCTCTCAAAGCAGTAACATGACCCAGATGCTCATGCTCTCAATCAAATCTACAATACCCCAATGCAGCTATATACCATGAAATGTTTCAAGTCCATAGATCTTTCTGGAGTTGTTTAACCTCTGGAAATATTTTTTTTTTTTAGATTTCACATTCTGTCAGGAGAGAGCCGAGGGGAAGTCCTTGGCAACTCATTCAATGGAGGAAAATGCACAACAGTGAAGGGCAATGTGGCAAGGAAATTTTATCGTCTCCCTGCAAATGTGGAGGCTGTCAGCTTTCAGGTACTATCAAACAGCAGCTCCTAGCTGAAAAACTCTTGCTGTAATCACAATCTAAGACGASTGCTCAAGTGTTTGCTAGTACTGCTTCAGAACAAGATTTCTCAACCTGGTGAGGCTGGAACATGCTTGAGTTGATGTGTGGCAATGGGATAAATTTTCTGGTTCCCCCATTCAGACCCATGTTAACTCAATGATCATATATCAGGGTCAATATGATTGATCTGAGCTTCTCCTGCTTCCCTGTAGCTGTGGCCTTATGTTGGCACCACGGGCCCTCTCCTAGCCAGATATCATCCAGCCAGGAGCTTGTTCAGCTCCAAAGCTTATTCCAGCATCACTGCTGTGTGTTTGAATACCAATGGCTGCACCTACTGACTCCAGCTCCCTTCCTGTCACCTGCAGCCTTGGGACACTGTTCCCTCCTGAGCCACCTCCTGAGCCACCTGGACCCCTCCGTCCTGCTTGTCCCCAGCCCAGACCCTCCATGGAGCTGAAAGGAAAGGAGGCAGACACTGAATGTGGGAAGCAGGAGGATAAAATATACACAGCCTGGAGAGGAGGGTTACAGGACAGGCCAAGGACAAAATGAACCTGGCTTGTATCATAAAAAATCTGGAAATCATTAGTTTTTTTTGGACACTGGCATTTAGAAAATGCTGTGAGGTGCCATGGTTAGGGCACAACATCTGGGTGTGCAAATAGGGGCAGGCCCTGTTTGAAGGCAGCAGGTGCTGCCCTGGGAAGGAAAGGATGCAGGACATGAAGACAGCTCAACTAATGGATCATAACTGAACTGCTGATTTTTGCCACAGATGTCATGAGGTTTTAAAATTGCTTTAACAAAAGCGACTGAGACAAGGACACCCTGCTACATTCCACAGAAACTGCAATTGAGTTGGCCATGACATGTAGGATTTTTCAGAAACAGTGAAAAATTCCTATGTGCAGAAATATTGAGAGGAAAGCCAACCCTTGGTTTGCTCCAGTCTCTATACTTGTGAAGATCATTAAGTAGCTGATGTCCATTTGCAGAACTGTTAAGGGTTTGTGAAACTCATCTTCAAGGGTGCATCTTTATCTTTTAACATTTAGAGCAGTTTCTCATATAGGCAGGTCACTGGATCATACCTTCTTGCAACTCCAGTGTATTTTCCTGCCAAGGCATATGACATTTTGTAAAATACAAGTGGATTGGGGAATGCCACCTCACCTCCCAAAGAACTTGGGAGCCCTGTGAATCAAATAAGTCTAGAGGAATAAAAAAAAATTGCATCTGTCAAAAACCCACAGGGGTTTTGCCTGAATTTTGGGAAATGAGTGTTTTCTGATCTGATGCTGAGGTTTTCCTGGTGCTTTGCTCAACACCTCCACTGAGGCTTACCAACTCGATCTGGCAGGTTTGCTCACAATTCCTCACCACCTGCCTTTAATCCATCATACCATCTGAGGGCTAGCACTCCAAGTGTACTCTAAGACTCTCCKCTGGAAATCTGCTCATTCTTCCAGCTGAAAGAAGAAAGGTCAGGAAAYACCAAACTCTGTCTTGTACAATATTGAAGCCATGGTATCAGGAAGTGGTCAGAATGAGGACAATAACATGTATTTCTCAAATTCTTTTAAAACTGGGTTGAAACTTGTTAAAAATTATTCCTAAGCTTTAGGAACAGGGCTGGAAAGTTCTAGAAGAAAGTGTTACACACTTTTTTGTTGCTGTTGTATAAATCCCTATTAGTAAGTTTTTTTATTCTTCTTGCCTATTAGCCTTTCTCAGCCTCATCTTTTGTGTTAAGAGCAGTTTTGTAGCTTGCTTTCATGTCTCAAATCATGCATGCTTTTTTTCCCATTAAGAAACATCAAGAAATCGAGAACCCTTTTCTTAATAGTTTTCTGTTTCAGATTATTATTTGTGCAAATGCATTTTGCTTTCCTGAATTGCCAGGTAACAGATGAYGAGGATGATGTAAAATCGGATTTCTACAAAGACTTAACTCCCCTGAGTAATGTCGTTTCTGACAGTAGTTCATCCGATYACAGAGGTGAAAGACATTCTGGTATCCCAATTCTTTTTTCAAAAAATAAAAAGGTCCAAGTTACATCATCTTCCTCCTTCAAGAAAGCCATCAAAGCCTCACGTGAAAAGGTAATTGAATGTTGCCTTTGGTTTCTTTCTTTCAATTAATTTCAGTCGGCTCATTTTGGAACTTTCCCTACCAAGACATTGGCCCACTAGAATTAGGTATTAAAAAACCCTCTTCTGATACTATAAGATATTCCTGGTAGTAGCATACCTTTTATAATGCAACATAGTTGTCCGGGTTTAGTACAGAAATCCTAAGCTTATTCCATTTTTAAAAAGCATAGATTTGACATTATTACATAGGGAAAAGAGTGGTTTATCCAATCCTAACTATACATTAAGAGGGCACAGTACCTAACAGTAGCAGACAACTCAAAAAATAAAGGAAGTGCATTCAGGAATGTCACTCATATGCATGTACTGAGTATTAATCTACTTTTTTTTTTTATTTGGTAACTAATTTGCATRTTGGTGTCTCATGTCTGCCAAGATGCACTTGGTCATAATCTCAGAAACATCACAACCACAGGAAAAATTTCTCAGAATAGAAAACATTTTTTTTCCCATAAGATTCTGCATCTGTAATTCAAATGAATACTGTAGGGTATAAAATTACATATCTTTATAGCTTAATGGCAGTAAACGATGGGCTCGTGTTTGTATTTCTGTATGGGAAAGGCCACAGACTGAATGAAGCTAAAGCTTGTTGAAACCCAGGAGTTCTAATGCAATTAGAGTGAAACTTTTGCAAAAATATTAGTCTTTTTATTAAGATTTTCTATGATGGAAGTTTACTGCAGGCCTTGCTCACTCATCCTAATGTTTAAGGAATTTGGCTATTTAAACAGTCCATTACTCCTTGTTTSAATGCAGCTATCCTGGAGATCCAGCTCCTGGAAACCAGGTCACTTTCATGCCCATGTAAACACCTGTACACAGATCAGCTGCTCTCCTGTACAACTGGCAAGTTTATTTTCATGGAACCGTGGCTTCTTATTGGCTTAAACCCAATTACAGAAATATTAGTTAAAATTAAATTTCCAACAGAAAGGTTCCTTTGTGTATTACATTGTTTTTCAGCATTGTTGTCTTGGAAGGTGGTGAGGCACTGGAAAAGGCTGCCCAGAGACACTGTGGGTACCCCATGGGCAGCAGGGATTGGATGGGGCTCTGACCAACTTTGTCCAGGGGAGAATGTTCCTCCAACCCAAACCATTCCGTGTGAAAATCACAGAAACCCACCAATAACTTAGTCAGGTGTTGGCTAAAGATGACACAATTTTAAATCCTTTCTTAACAAATCCATAGCAGAAGTTTTTCTGTGGGTCTTCCTTGTGTTCTCTACTGAGTCACACAAGAAACCTCTATTTTTATCTTTACCTGAAAAAAAATATATTATGGAACGTTTGTAGACAGATGCGTACTTATATATGCTTGAGACACCTACAAATAAATCTGCAACACTTCCTTAAATAGTGAAAAAATAAGTTTATATTGATCACTTAAAAGGAGGGAGGAACTTATCTGGGCTTTGGGAGGCCAAATTCAGACCTGTATTTACAATATGTATATACATGACATAAATATTTATATAAAAATTTAATATAATATGCATATGTATTGCATATATGCATATAAATGAACATGTGGCATATAAATGTATGCATAAAAATTTCACATGACTGTCTCAGGGTCTCCAGAAGGTCTTAGCTGCTTGAAGTGCCATGCATTTTTCCATATTGTCATGGAAGACATATGAAGACTGATTTTTTTGAAGTTTATTTACAAGAAGCATTTTTAGCTAAGCTAACTGGTCCTCTAACATTGTCTTCTTGATTTCTGATCCTTTAATCACAGAATCATAAAATAATAGAATGGTTTGTGTTGCAAAGGACATTTAAAGGTCGCCTAGAACGTGCAATCAGCTGGGACACCTCCAACAGACCCTGTTGAACAGAGCCCCATCCAAACTGACCTCGAATGTTTCCAGGAAATGTTTCCTGGAATGTTTCCAGGCACCATCTCTCTGGGCAACCTGCTGTAGTGTTTCAACCTCATCATAAAAATCTTCTTCCWCTTGTGTCGCCTGAATCTACCCTCTTGAAGTCATTACTCCTTGTCCTATTTCTGCAGGCCCTATTAAAAGGTCTGTCCCAAACCTTCTTATAAATGTCCTTCAAGTATCACAAGGTTACATTGAGGCCTCCCTGGAGACCTTCAGGCTGAACAACCCTTTCAGTGTCCATTCATAGGAGAGGTGCTCCAGCCCTCTSATGATTTTTCTGGCCCTTTTCTGGACTGGCTCCAGCAGGTCCCTGTCCCTCCTGTGCAGGGTCCCCAGGGCTGGATGCTCCAGGTGGGTCTCAGCAGAGMRGAGCAGAGGGGCAGAATCCCCTCCCTCCCCTGCTGCCCACGGTGCTCTGGGTGCAGCCCAGGACACGTTTGGCTCTCTGGGCTGKGAGTGCCATGGCCGGGGCATGTCCAGCTCTCACCCCCAGCACCCYCAARCCCTTCTGGGCAGGGCTGCTCCCAGTGAATTCCTCTCCCCATCTGTGCTCAGGCTCAGGATTTCCCAGATTGCATGAGAGCAAATGCTGAGATCAACTTAAGTTTYAAAATCGATATTTGCCAAAGTGGCCTGGAATTTTGTGTGTCACGATTGAAATGTTAGCTGGCACAGCTGAAAATTGAGAAAGTGGAGAGGAGTAGAGCAGTAAAATCCAGCAGAAGAATGCTCCTATAAATCAGTAACACAGTGTTTCATAATTAATTTTTCCTGTCTGCCAGATGGTTATTTGCCCCAGTTTCCTGCCCCTCCTTTTTCTCTCAATCTCTCTGCTTTGGCCTTGTGCCATTAGTTCCCCTTGTCACTTTACAAATCCCTTCTTTCAGTATTTTCCATTTCTTTCTTTTTCACTTAGTGCAACTTCTACATAAGCAGCCTCCAGCTTTGCAAAAACATATGAATAAGTTCTTTCAAAAGAATGTATTTTTTTTCTACATGTAAGAGATGTCCTTTCCAACTCAGGATATCCTGTGATTCTRTGATTCAATGTTTCCAGTGTTTGAACATTCACTTTTTATTTTACCTCTCACATGGACAGTCTGACACTTGAACTCAATGAGGTCTTTATCCCTATGGTTTAGTTTTAGTTTTAACAGACTGATAAATGGTAGAACTTCACAACAGTGAGTTAGTGTTCGAAATACTCACCAGATTAGTTGTGAAGAACCCATACACACATGATATCCTCAGAAAGTTKTGGTCCTCTTAGAATTTGCTGGTGTTTTTGTTTTTTTTTTTTGTTGTTTTTATGTCAGGAGTTCTTTTGGATTGATAGGTGCTTGGTGTGTCCTATTTTTTAGTGGAATACAAATACTGGAATATTTGCTATATGCTCCCACAATGCAAGAGAGCCCTCAAGAACCTCACAGAGCTCTTGGAAAATCCACAGATGTTTTGTTCATGGTTAAAGCACCATGATAAAAGGATTATTTAGTTCTTGTGGTGTATCTCAGGATATAGTCTCAGCTTCTCTTTTTTTTCTGCACTTACCTCCATCTGAAAGTGTTGAAACTCTCCTTTTTTTATTTCTAGAATTCCAACTTTATTAGAGTCCATAAAGTAATTTCTGTTTCAAACTTCACAATGAAACAGTCAAATCTGCAGCTCTCAGACGTCTTTCTAAAAGCACTTAACCACCTGCCCCTGGAGTACAACTATGCTTTATACAGCAGAATATTTGAAGACTTTGGCACTCATTACTACACCTCTGGGAAGTTGGGTGGCTCCTATGATATTCTTTACCAGTACAGCTCTGAGGAACTGCAGACCTCGGGTATGTAATCTTTGACAAGAAATTATCATTATTTGTTTAACAGCTTTTCTTATCCCTCTTTTTAGGTCTTACRTCATATAGTAAGTTCTCCAACAGCAAAAAATTCTTTAGACTTTCACAGACTCAGTAATTACTCACGTTGCCTACATATAGAGCAAAAAGAAATTTTTGCTCTACACTGTCTTTGAAAAGTTCAGGAGATTCCTTATTTGGTAAATGTCACTGTGTTCTGGGAAACCTTCAGACCAAGACCAGGTGCCAGCAGGAAAAGGTGTTCCAGCATATTGCAGCATGGGGGTGAGGTCTGAGAGGTAAAAGTTGTAGGTTTTGGGATGCAGTCAATAAAGTTGATGGTTTGGCTTAGAAATTACTTTAAAATTTTCCCGTGACTGCCAGACTGTCAAAATGAAAAAAAATACCACAAAAATGTATATCTAAGGTTAAAAGCTGTGATTCTTAATGCCAATGCTGTAACTTGCATGGGCATGGGAGGGTAACTASAGCATTTTCTCAGCTCTTGGTACCTGGGGAAGCAGATGCCTGCAGTAGYGAAGTCTCCAGTGGTGGGCAAGGAGCAGGGGAACCTGGTGGCTTCCCTCAGTGTGGGAGCCTGGGGCATGGTGCCTSCCATGTGTCATGGTTGTGGTGATGAAGCTGCTGCTCTCTGCTATTTCTAGGTCTGACTGTTGATGAATCAAAAGAGTGTGTGAGAACAGAAACATCCTGGCGTGTGTTATTCTGGAAGAAAACGAAAGTCAGTACCAAATGCACTGCAAACAAGATGACCGAGAAACACGAAGGTGACCGTGATGGGAACAGGGACATGTCCTGTTAYTTACCCTGAGAGATATCATTCCCCTCAGCTGCCCCAGGTGACCTCTCAGCTTTGTTGAACTACAGACGCTCTTCCACCACTGTCAGAGGTGTCACTSTCTGTGGACACAAGCACTGCAATCATATTCTTACTTGCAAAGGAAATCATGATGTWGGGTGCTGTATGTCTGCTCTGGAGCACCACCATTGGGGATCTGGTGGCACTGGCTTTCCAGTTGGTCATGGATCTGTGAAAATTACCCCTGGCCTGTGCTCCAGGGCCAGGAATGYTGAATTGGAAAATGAGCACAGCTAGAAATTTGTGTCCGTGACTGAGTCCCTGATTTCCTTTAAGAGTTGCTGAGAGCTCACTGAGAGACTTGGGCAGCAATAACACACTCCCTGACTTCCCCTTCACAGCTTYCCCATGCCAAGCAGACATTTAGGTACTGGAGTACCAGAAATGCATCTCAGAAACTGCAGAAAGCTGGCACATTTTAAATGACAATGGCAGGATTCATCTTCTGCATCACTAAGAATAGGGATTTCATCAGCTCCACCCTGTTTTTGTCTCAATAGCTGATTAATTTCTGTTACTTGGGTGCTTACAGCCTGTACTAAAGATCCACCTGCCATGCTGGGTGTTCTGGAGGAGGCTGCTGCATCCTCTACATTTTCCACRGTTGCCTTATGCTCTGACTATTTCCACAGCTCAACTCTCAAATACTCTCTTTTGGAATATTTTCATAGGCTGCTGTCATAGCAGGAATTGTTCTTCTGAGCTTTGACTTAATTTTTCCAAGGATAATTTTTTAAAAAAATAATCTTAATATATTCCTTAAAATCCTCTTACAGCTTTTCTTAGACTTTTGTTGTTATATCCACTATCTTTGAAGACCTTTGTCTGAAAAACTTTGATGAAATCCTTTTCCAGGTTCCATTTTGCAGTCAGCTGAACGATCAGTCTCCCTGGTAAAAGGCGGCAGGTCAGAGTACGCAGCAGCTCTGGCCTGGGAGAAAAAGGGTGCTTTTCCAGGAAACAAAATCTTCCAAGAATGGCTGGAATCAGCAAAGGACAATCCTGTGGTGATTGACTTTGCGGTAAGAGAAAACAAGAAAACAAGAAAAACACTGAGAAAGCAAAGACCAACTGGTTAGCAGCTGTTCATCAGCTCTGAAGATGCTTTTCTTGTAAACTGAGACAATGCTGTGTGTGACACAAATGTACATAAATATGGGTGTAACATAAACATTCAAAACTTTATTCCAGTAACTTCTTGTGCATGTTGGCTTAAAAGCCACACCAATTTTGCATTGTCCATGGATGGCTGGGAGTAAGAGTGAGAAATGTCAATGAATTGCTGCAGCACCAGCAGGAGCTCAAGCATAGGTAGGGATTAGTCATTGTGGAGGAAAATGCATGGCGCTGAGAATGACTTTTCYCCCTGATAATGATAATTTCCCTGTCAGGTCTTTGCTGCAAAGTCAGAGCTAAACCAGAACAAAACAGCAACCCCCATACATCTGTCCTGCTCCTTTAATGCAGCTGCAGAAGCTACTGTGAGTGCTCCGAGCTGTCTCCCGCCCCAGCTGCAAAGTACTGCAAAGTACTCCAGGCAAATAGTAAAACCTCCCTGAATGCAGCACGGGCTGAGGTCTCTCCTGCTGCTGCTGCTGAACCCCTGAAGGCAGCATAGGGATGTCTCACACGGCTGGGACTGGGTGCAAGCAAACCCTTCATCACGTGGAGACAGTGTCCTGAATTTTAAGACATAGTATCYCATTTAGGTGATTTTCCCCTGGCTCACAGAGCCCTAAACTGAGGACATTCTAAAATATAGAATAGCACTGCCTTTAAAGCATCCATAACTGATAGCATCCATAAAGCATCATAAGTGATACAGCGCCTTGAAACCCTCCACCGCCGCCGCGCTGTGGCTGTCCCCGCTGACCGAGCGCTCTGTGCAGGTGTCGCCCATCGTGGAGCTGGTGCGGAACGTGCCCTGTGCGGTGACCAAGCGGCAGCACCTGCGCAGGGCTCTGCTGGAACACGCGGGGCGCTTCGACCCGTGCGGGTGCGCTCCGTGCCCCAACAACGCGCGGCCGATGCTCTCGGGGACGCGGTGCCTGTGCGTGTGCCGCGCCGGCACCTACGGCCCCAACTGCGAGATGCGGGCTCCCGGATACACGGAAGGTATTTGGGGTGGTGGCATCGCCGTGTAAACGTGGCTCTTTGGGTGTCCCTTCGTCAGGGATTAATCTGCCTTAACCACCCCTTGCTAAATCCGCAACGCTTGTTACCACGTGGTGATGTGCAAAAAGAGTAAAAGTAGGGATTTTTTTTTTTTTTTTTTTTAATAAAGCTGAATAGCCGTGACTCAAAAGAAAATGTAAGACATGGTAAAATATTCCTTAGCTGCATAATTAGGATAATATGAAATGAGCTGTTCAGCAGTAAGGTGAAGCTGAGATCAAAGATAATTGATGCAAAAAACTAAGAAACCCATTGCTTAGTTTTCCTTATAGCCTATTATGTTTAAAACTAAATGGCTAATGAAGATAAAAACTGTTGATTACAGTTTAGAAGGAGAACCCAGTTGTCGTAAGGGGAGAGAACGTGGTAATAATTCTGGAGACTTTAAAGAGCAATTTAATGCAAAAACATTTTTAAATGAAATATATACTAGTGCCCTACCTAAGGGAAATGAAAGAGACATTATGTATGTTTATATTCCACAACCAAAAAGGAGTATAAGGTAATGTCAGTTAGACAGATGTGGGTCTCATTATCTGACCCTGATAAAAGAATATTTTGAAAGAGATAAACARCTGAAGACAGAGGTCCATATATAAAGTGTATTGCATGCAGAAAAGAAAGCGTGTGTAAGCAAAAATTTTTATGTATGTGTCATGGCTGTACAGATTAAATATGCCAGGGGTTAASAGGAGACAGTAGTAGCATGGGATGTACATTTGGGGCTTTGATACGGTGTTAAATCTCAGATTTATTAAAAACTCTTTAAATAAYGGCCAATCTAAGAAACTTGTCAGTTCCATGAAAACTTGTACATCTCTGTGTGCAATAAAAACATTAAATATAYTGGCTTCTAGGTTTTAATATTACTTGCAATCAAAACTAGAAAGGTAAATGTATTTTAGGATTTAATGAAGCAGTTGGATTTTGGCTGGGTACCTTTTGGAAAATTTAATATTCTAGATGTCATTTATTCCCTTAACATTAACAATTTAAAATCTTCTGAAACCATTATTATGAATTTGTCATCATCCCTCTCATACGTGGCCTTAAAAGAAATACTGTGTATGGTACTGGTCTGCCAAAAGATGGTGTTTCTTTTCTGTCTTGCAGTTGCTGTCGATGGACGATGGGGTTGCTGGTCTGCATGGAGCCCGTGTGACGCTTCCTTCAAAAGAAGCAGGACCCGGGAATGCAATAATCCCCCCCCAACGAGCGGTGGGAAGCAGTGTGAAGGGCAGGGGAAGGAGGAGGAGGACTGTTCCATCCCTGTGTTCACAAACAAGTAAGAGGATCAAAAGATCTCCATAGTYATGGGACATTTAAGGAACCCTCCGGAGTGGCTTTGCCGCTACCAACAAGTGGCAGACAACTGTCCTCTCTCAACTTCTGTGGTGGAGCAGAGAGAAGGAAAAGTCTGAAGATCTCTTCAACTTGCTTCTCATTTGGATTTATTAATTGTTTATTCCTAAAAAAATTGTTGATGGATTGCATACTAAAGTATTCCTGTAGATCTTGTATGCTGCTTTGCATGGCTTCTCTTTCAAAGCCATGGACAACTCTCTTGCTTTTCTTTGCTGGAGTTCACGGTTTCTTTTTTTTTTGCTATAACATCCTCTTCTCTTAGAGGTTTAGACCAAACTCAGTCTCACAAAGAATTCAGGTGAAGCTACCAGGTTCCTGTATTCCCACTTGAAGTATGCCTGATGTACCTTTTTTAGCAAGGTTTCAACTTCAAGTCCTAACCTCAAACTGGCTCAGTTTTTTTCATCTACAAGCCCAAGGCTTCAATTTTTCTGCAGGAAGCAAGAGCTGAAGAAGGATTTTCACTGTCCTTGCTGTAATAGCTGCAGAGGGGATCCTGGAGTCRATAGGAGAGGATTACAAGCAATGGGTTCCACAGTTCTTTGTTGCTCCATGGTGTACACATCCATGCCCACAGAGACTAGCCTCGTTGCAAAAGAATTGCATGAATAATTTAGAGACTTCTTGTTACGTTGTTCTTTGCCTCTTTTCTGTCTAAGAATATTTAATTAACTATGTTGATAGATGCATTTTGCACTTTTTTTTACTGCTCCCACGTTCTCCCTCCTACCAACCTGCAGTTTTGTCCACCATCTTTTATTTAACAGAATAAAATTGTGGAGGGAGGATGACAGGATACACTTGCAGTGCTCTCCTGATATTCTGCCATTGTTACTTGGTGACACAAATGCTTAAGATACAACCTCACAGCAAATTTTCACTTTTCAGAGGTGCTCCTTGTATAAATGATGATGAATCCAGGAAAGAAGACGATGTGACTGATAAACCTGAGTCTGGGTGTTCTAAGCCAGACCCACCAGAATATGGCTTTATCAGGGTGAGCATAAAGTTATACAGAAGCAAAGTGTAGTTGTTACAGAGATGGGAAATTTTACMGATTCTCTGCTATGTGTGCCTGAGAGCCAGTCTAGCTACTGTGTTAGAGGAATGCTGTGGGACTCCAGCCCACCACACTACACAGCAGCTGAAGAAAAGTCAAGGTAAAATCTGTTTCAAGTGGTCCCCAAATCCTTGTTTTGTAACCATGACATCAGTACTGCAACTGGACAAAATTATCATTRTATTGGTGAGTGGATGACTCATATTTCAGAGTAGGAAAAGCATGCATTCATTACATCTTATCAGGATTTTGCTATTGTTTTTTTTTAGCAATGCCTAATCTCATTACCATAGATTTTTGAGAAGCTTTTTGGTGGTTTTTTTTAGAATGAGAAGAGCCATTATGCTGTGGGGGAGRAAGCTGAAATCGCCTGTGTGAGTGGTCATAGCCTTGTTGGCTATCAGTACCTTCGGTGTCTGCCAGATCAAACCTGGACACAGGAACATATTGAGTGCAAACGTAAGAAAGGAGAAACGAACAAAACAGAAGTGGAAGAAAAAGACACAAAATAGATATTAATACAGGTTTTAGGRAAAAAAAATCTGTAAGATATCTGAAAAGATTGCATTTTAAGAAGGTATTTCACATAGACATGGCAAAAACATCRTGAGTCACTACATCACTCCTCTTTCAATTCAGAAGTGTTACTATTATGTGCTTTGTAAGGATATTGTAATACCCAGTGCATTAGAAACCCTCAGATGGATGCTGTAAGATCATTCTCTTGTCTAGTTTTAAATACCTCTAACAAAAGGACTCACCTTTTGTTTYCAGAATTACATAGATATATTCAAGTTGATACAGTAATGAAGAAAAAAACATTCTTATCGAAATTTCTCTATTATCTTTCGTATTAAATAGATGGTGTATTTCTAACCACAGCTTCCCTGTCTGCCTTGGAAATCTCYACCATAAATCAGTGCCTTGAAGTATTATAGTCCAGTTAAGAATTAAGGATCAGAATTGGTCTGTATTTGTTAACAAGAGAGATTTCAGTATTTTTCTAAAACTTGRTGTGATTTCATTGACGTTGTCTTGTTTTTAACCAAAAAATCCCACCTGCATATACTTATGAGCTTTCTATTGCTATTGATGGTGTTTCATTTACAAAAGAAAAATTAGAATATGCCTTTAAATCCTATTCTTACTATTTTTAAACAGCAATATTGAATTATTTATGTTGAGATACATTAGAAATGTATTGTAATTATTTAGTTATTACTTGAAAAATATTTTAAAGACTATGACAGTGCWCTGAAAATTTCTAAACTTAATTGTGTTAAATTTTTATTAGTTTTGAATGTCAGACAAATGTTCAGTGTTATTGAGTGTCTTTATATAGGTCTTCAGATAATACATTATGACTTTCTGTAAATATCCACACAGCATTAAACCAACAAGAATTATGCTCTTTTTTATTGTTTGTTACAGCCTCAGTATGCCTCAGGCCACCAATACCTGACAGTGTCACAATTTCCCCATTTAAGCAACAGTACAACATTGGTGAAACCATAAAGCTGAGCTGCCAAGCTGGGTTTATAGTCACTGGTCACACAAAGTATACCTGTGGGGAAGACCTGTCCTGGATWCCTCCTGTTTCGGGGTCTATTAAATGTGAAAAAGGTTAGTATGCCTGCAGATACTTTACTGTTTCCATATGGTATTAACAGTACTGTTTACTTCAGCTAGCTAGAACCAGAAGGCTGATGCCTGGGTTTAAGACSTATAGCAGCTGTTCATTAATTTTAGTTTTGCTTTGTGCCTACCATGGTGACAGAATTTCAGCTCTAAACTTCTGCATTAAGCTCAGAATTTTTGGAGGCAATGTACTGTAAACTTCAATAATGAAACTGAGACACTGCAACTGTTTGCTTAAAGCCGAACCAAAACAAACCCCAGCTGTATTAACAAGGCTTTATGAAAGTAGGAAAATGCATTCTATTGAAATTTCAGCTTCTCTTCTTGAACAGGATTTTCCAGTGACTTTTGCAAAGACTGATGAAAATACTTGTAGCATGCCAACCAAGGAGCTTTTGAAGAGAAAAACTTGGGAAAAAATAGAAATATATCCATTTTAGCTTTTTATGTAAAGAGTGTAAGATAATTCTTTTCATGCTTTACTAGTTACAGCARTTCTCACTGTATCGTTTCAGATGTGCAAAATGAAATTAGAGGTATTTGTAATCCCGGACAAAAGCAGGTTGGATCTCAGTGTGTTTGTATGTCTCCAGAAGAAGATTGTGGGTGAGTACTGTAATTAGAAGTTGAAGTTTCTCTAATGATAGACCAAGATACCACTGCAATACAGAACTGGAAGAATAGGAAAAGAGAGCTGCAAATCAAAACTACTGTCTGTTCAAATATTAGCTATTATTTCTCTGTATTCATTTACAGCCTGGTTTATAGCCTATGAAATAAATGAACAATCACAGGATCACAGAATGGGTCAGACTGGAAGGAGCCAYAGTGGTCATTTGGTCCAGCCTCCCCACTCAATGAGGGCCATCCCAGAGCACACAGAACAGGATTGTGTCCAGGTGCTGCTTGGATATCTCTAGTGAGGGAAACTCCACAGCCTCTGTGGGCAGCCTGTTCCAGTGTGTGGTCAGTCTCACAGTTCTTCCCCATGTTCAGGTGGAGCTCCCTGTCCATCAGTTTCTCCCATTGTCTCTCATCCTGTTGCTCAGAACCCCCGAGCACAGCCTGGTCCCTGTTCTGACCCCTCCCTGCAGACACTGACAGACATTGATGAGGTCCCCTCTCAGTTGTCTCTTGTTGAGGCTGAACAGACCCAGCTCCCCCAGCCTTTCTGTGTAAGAGAGATGCTCCATCCCTTTCACTATCTCTGTAACCTCCACTGGACCCGTTGCAGGAGCTCCACATCTCTCTTGTGCTGCAGAGCCCAGAGCCGTGCACTRCACTCCAGATGTGCCTCACCAGGGCTGAGTAGAGGGACAGGGTCACCTCCCTGACCTTCTGGCAATGTTCTCCCTAATGCACCCAATTACATTAATGTAACACACCACAGCATATCTTTTTAATCTACACTGCTATCTGCTACTGGAGACCCCAACTCTTCCTTTTTTTCTCTTTATTTCTCCCATTTCTACRTTGTCACCATCATCATCATGCACAAGGAGCATGCAAGGTTGGGACTATGATCACTAATGTTCCTTCCAATCCAAACCATTCTATGATTTTGTGATTCTCTTTTTGGGAAATGACTAAGCTCCACACCACTAKGCTGCTTGGAAATGCACGCACCTTCTAGGAATGAATCCACTCAGTAACCAAGAGCAATATGGGGAAAAAAGAAATTGCAAGCAGCATAACTGCTCTTGCTTGCCTTTAGTACCAATATAACTATGTCAGAGACAGACTTGCACACACAGTGCAGGGAGGCATTAACTCAGAAAAAACAGCCCGGGGCCYGTGTAAATTTCATGTCTTTGTGGATGTAACAGCATCCCTTTTTTCTTGTAGAGGCACATGTCCTTCACCTCCCATCTCAYAGCTCTCGTTGTATCAGGTCCTGGTCCTGCTGTAGCTGGGGCAGCCTTATTCTTTAGATGTATCTCCAGCATGGCCATGGCTTTGCTGTGTTTCATCTGATGCTGATGGACTATGTAGAAGCATGGACTTGCTCCACAGCCTGCTAAAATAATTTTTTCTTTTCTTCCTTTGGGCAGCCACTACTCAGAAGACATCTGTGTTCTACATGCTGTTTCTGAACAGAATGTGACCATGCCCAGCTGCCAGTACTTAGCTGAAATGTGCCTCGGGGTGCAGCCATTTCATTTCTTGCATGCTGGCCCTTGCCATGGTAATTCCAAACTAGACTGGGCTATTGAGAGGGTGAAGCTCTCTACAAAAAGCTTGAACACAGTGCCCTGTGGCTATGACACCTGCTATGACTGGGAGTACTGTCCAGGTATGACTTCTGAAATGGTGAGATTCAGCCTTCCCTTTGGTTCTAAAAGTAAAATGTGCTGACATTTTCACTGCCCCAAGAATGGTATTTACAGACATTGTGGTCTCTCCAGGCACAAGGAATGTGGAAGTGTGGTCAGTCTTGAGTCCCTGATATCAAGTGTCACACTTAGATAAGTGCCTTTTCCCTTTAACCACGACTAGTGGAGTGTTGTTACTTCCCATTAGAAAGCCACAAGAGGTACCTGGAGATTAGGGAACTTCAGGAGAATTGCTATTTGAATCTTTAATCACAAAAATGTAGTTGGTAATATTTTTACCCATTCCCTCTGAGGCTACTAACCTCTGGTTTGTACTTCAGGAATTAATTTGGGACACACCCTCTATAGCATATAATTAAATTGTGAAATTAAATCACGATACTACTTCAAAAGCAAGACTGGGGCCATCAGGCTTAATGGGATTTTAATGGTAAATTTGCAAATAAACTGTGTTTGAGTTTTAATGAAGCAGCTAAGCTGGTAAAATCCCTAAGAGGATTATACTCTAAACACTGTTGTGCAACTTGGCTATTCACTGTGTAAGCAGGTGATAAGAGCAGTAGTTTTCCTGTAAATGTCTGAGGTTCTGACTGGCTGGGTGCACATCAAGGGCTTGCCAGAAAAAGGCTGCGTGACAGACACGTCAACTTCAGCCCTTGCTTCCAGACACAAATCTGATTCTTATCGCACCTGGTCTACTTAATGATAAATAAAGCAACAGCAGTGAGCAGCAATCCTAAGCCCCTGATTTGAAGATGCAAGATTTCTTCAGCATAGAATTTGAAGTAGAGRACTATGGAATTGCTGCATGAGATGTTGTTCCATGTGGGCTCAAGCAGAGGGCATGACCAGGTGTGTCCATCGAGGGATGTGCTCTGGTGGAGCCTCTAGGCACCTTGTGCTCCTGGGAAAGTGATGATGATTTCTAAATTACTTATTCCAGAGCCTCTAAGAAGCCTAGGTCTGCTTCTGCCGTCTTCAAGCTGGATCTTGTGCCAGCACTTCAGCACTTGTTTTTTTTCTCAAAAGCCTACTGAGAAGCTCTATTCAGAAAAAAWAAGAGAGAGGGGAGAAAAATACAATAAATAAGATTAGTCATCACTGTGGTGCTCAAAAGATTACAGTTGGATCCCTCACCATCTTTACTGAAGTCCACTTTTCATGAGTGTGCACAAACAGTTCGGAAATGAAAGTTTTGTTTTTCCAGAGAGTGAGTAGTTGGTATCAACACCGGGACAGAAGACACTGCAGAGAARATACTGCAGTACCATGAAAACAGCTAAATGGAGGAAAGCACACATTTTTCATGTTTTAGGAAACTGAAGGCAGAAACTCTGCCTAGGGAATTTCTGGGAAAGAATATAAAGAGTCAGGACCTGATTAGATCAGAAATAGGTAATGAAATAACCGGCAGGAGTGAGCTTTACCACAGGCCAGCAGTAGGTAGCTTAGCATTCTTAAAGAGAGCTATAATGAAATAGGAGCTGACACAATATGGACCTTAAGACTCCATTTCATAGCAAGATTGTGTTCAGGGATAATTGGGAATAGAAAGTCAACTTAATATATCTTTGTTTAGAAGAAAAGTCAGGGAAAGCCAGTGGATAAAAATAGWTAGATCAATTCTGCTTTTGTATGGGCCACTGCTGCAAAAACTGTTATTTAAAGCTGATTACGATTGTATTCCTAATATCCAACCATCTAGCGTATGCACTGCAGGCTTTTTGTAATTAATATATCACAAACATCCTATAGTTTTTTTTTTTTGCCCTGTTGGAGTTTGAAATGTCATCAAAGTATAAAATTTGTTTTTAATCATCATATTTGCTGCTAAATTTCCACACTTTCATTCCCAGAGGCACAGACYCAGTGCACCTGCCTCCTGCCTTACGAGTGCCCCAAAGATGAGATCCCCTCTCACTGCATCCGAATGGAGGTGACATCGAAGAAGAGGACAGTCAGCCTTTGCATGCTGGCAGCCATGAAGTGTGCTGGCTTCAAGCTGGAGGTGCTGGAGCTCGAGAGCTGCCAGGCACCACCCTCTGGCCCTCAAACACTGCACTGAATGCAGGCTGAACCACCCATAGGAAAACTTGGTTATGAAAGGATAACTAGATCAAAACCAAAGGATGAGGGGAAAAAAGCCCACAGATCACTTAACAGCTTTTTGGGAGMAGGGTGGCAGTGAGTTTTTTTCCTGTCTGGAAATGACTTGGGCTCGGGGGTAAAGGGGCTGCTTGTCTTTGCTGGCAGCTCTGGGGATGTGCAGGGGAAGGGAGGGAAACAGAGGGGAAGGGAGWAAAAGAAACATTGCCTTTGGTCTCCGCTAGAGCCAGATGAGATTTCTCCTTTTCTCAGCCATTTGTTGTTTTGTCCTTGTGCTTGMAGCTGCTGTGCACTCTTGTCTCGCTGGCTGAGTCGTTCTGTACCACGCAGGCAGGCAGAGCGGGCACTTGAGTATCCAATGGGGAGGGGGTAGCAGGGGGTTATCTGAACTCATGGAGCAAATGCAATGAGCAACACGAAACACTGAGAACCACAATTATGCAATGATTGCCAGAATTCTTCAAAATTGTGTGATAATTGTAATAGCTGAAAGGAGAAGCTGTTTGCTTTCTGTGTTTGTTGGCTGGGTTTGAGCTTTAAGCATTGATGGGGATATTTTATGGACCCCTCAAGGGGAATGAAGCACGYGTTTGTACTTAAATATATAAAAGAAACATTTAATGAACAATACACTGGACAGAGTCCTGCTGTAATGTGTTGTTCTGTGTGGAGTGACTTGGAGTCTGCAGAAATACATCACAATCAGATTCTTTGAATACACCTGCACCAGCACCAAACCTGAGAGGAATTGCATGGAGCAACTCAGCCTGGCCATGGGCCCATCCCCCCAGCATTCCTTGGCCACAAATCATCACTTCTGAGCAGTTACAACTAGAATTTTCCTTTCAGCACTCAGAATTTTACAGAACTGAGGAGGATAAACCTGCCTTTTAAGAAGGAGAAAACTGAAAGTTGCTTATTTTTCCATCAACAGACATCACAATGAAAATCAGAAAAAATCCCCATAGAATCATAGAATGGAGTCATAGAATATGCTGAGTTGGAAGGGRTCCACAAGGATTATCAAAGTCTGACTCCTGKCCCTGCACAGGACACCCTGAGAATCATACCATGGTCCTGAGAGCACTGTCCAAACATTTCTTGGTCTCAGACAGGCTGGTGCTGTGACCACTGCCCTGGGGAGCTGTTCCAGTGTCCAAACAYCCTCTGGGTGAAGAACAACTTACTGATATCTCCACACCATTACCTTGTGTCCTGTCACTGTCACCACAGAGCACAGATCAGTCTCTGCCCCTCCTYCTCTCCTCCTCAGTCTCCTCCAGGCTGAACAGACCAAGTGACCTCAGCCACTCCTTAACAGCTTCTCCTCAAAGCCCCTGACCACCCTCATGGCCCTCCTTCTGATGTTCTGTAACAGGTTTATATCTTTCTTACATTGTGGCACCCAAAACTGTCCCCAGCACTCGAGATGAGGCCTCCCAGCCCAGAGCAGAGCGGGACAATCCCCTCCCGTGYCCGGCTGCCGATGCTGTGCCTGRTSCCCCCAGGACAGGGTGGACCCTCCTGGCTGCCAGGGCACTGCTGGCTTGTGTTTGGCTTTCCATTGACCAGGACCCCACGGCACTGCTCTCCAGTATTTAATTTCCTAGTCTGTTCATACATCCAGGATTGTCCTRTTCTAGGTATAGAATCCAGTACCTTTCCTTGCTGAACTTCATAACATTGGGGATTGCCCASCCTTCTTATCAAGGGTGTCTCTGCCAGTTCTCTCTGCCTTGGAGGAGGTCAACAGCTCCTRTCAAATCAGTATCGTCTGCAGATGTAGCATCCCTTGCAGTCCTGCATCCAAGTCATTTATGAAGATGCACAGGGCTCAAGATGGAGCCCTGTGGAACCCCACATGTGACCAGCTGCCAGCCTGATGTCAGCCCATTCTCTGTAAACCTTTATGACCAACCCATCAGCCCACCCATTGCATGAGAAATGTCCATTACTGAACAACCTGCCCCATGTGTCACACCTTGCCAGAGGCTGGCCCGAGTCCCTGGCAGCTGAGAGTAGGCTGGATGTGAAATGGTTATCTTTCCCTACAAAGAAATGTTTTTGGGATGTTGTCAAGCTCCCTGGAACAGCAGCTAGTCTCAACCTGATGGAGCTCAAGAAAAAGAAGAAATTAATTCTGATGCTAAATACAATAAAWGTATGTTTTCTTGCTTAAAGTATAYRATAAAATTTATTATAAAAGTCCRAGATAGGCTTTCCTTTGCTCTTTCCTCCAACTGAAGATCTACAGTATTATGCTGTTGGTGATCTAGGAGTGAGTTGCAAATTCAATTGTCTTTAGATTGTTTTTAATGCCATTGATTCTTCTTGCTGGTTGCATTCTGTGGGGGAARCACCACTCAGAATGGTTGTGTATGCTTTCTGCACCATCAACAAACAATGAAGATTTCTTGCTCCTGATCCTCTAACCTTAATACTAGCTTTTCATTACAGGACTCTGATTCCAGTGTGACTGTCTAGCAAAGTTTCTGATAAAAAGTCCCTTACACTTTTCACCATGATAAATTGCCTGATGGAGTTATTTCCTGGTAAACAGAAGGCAGCCAAGTGCTCCCTGACTGCCCCCATTTCTCGAGCACCTCTGGTCTCAGGATGGCTGTGAGCTGTGCAAGTGCTCACTGTAAGAATTGCTTTGCTCTCTCTTGCTGATGGGGATAATTCCCATAGTTTCTGCTTTKCAGTTGAGCATTACAGCCCAGAATGGAGACATCATCTGCCACTCAGAGGTAAGGTGGTGATTCTGCCATAAACTGAATCCTCAGGAAATCTTCAGCTGAAAGCAGTGGGATTTTTTTTTTTCTGTTGGCTTCAATAAATCCACTGGTCTGGACTGCACTCTGCAGGGACTTTAGGTTTGCTCCTGTGCTCTATCACAGGAGCRCCCAACCTTTGGATCAAAAATTGAAGTTCTTTAATCTTTCCTGAATCTTTTTCTTAGATATGATGACTTATATTAGGTAATGATAGTTTTCTTGTTCACTGTGGGCAGGAAATGCCATTCCTCCTTTGCCATTATAAGCTCCAAGTAACATACCTGGCTTGATGGATCATTGCCTTGGGCCATAAATTATAATTGGAGGAGATACAAGMGACCTGAAGTCAATCTGTCAGGGTAACCTAGGTCACAGAGACCTCACCAATTCTCAAAGGACAACATTCTTGGTAATGCAGCTTCTCTACTGCACAGAAAAAAWATCCCATCTGTTTGGTCTTCACATTACAAAGGAAACATTATCCAAAATAAATGTAATCAGCCTTTCCAAGCAAATTTCCATACAAATTCCAACATATCTAAYTTTTCACTAGCACAAGAATATGTGAAATATATGTAGAATATACTTGCCAGAGATTGAGGCAGCTGAGGCACAAATCATGTTATAATGTTTATCCTTATGCAAGGGGTATTTCAGAGTTTTCCTCAATGGTTTGAAGTTAAAGCAGATATAYAGTTTTAAATATCAACTGCCAAACTTTTGCTGATGAGCCATTGCTTAGTTTTAGAAATTACTGTTCCTCGTTACAAATATGAAAACATCTGRTATTAAATGTTTGAGTCCTGGTGTGTTTATATTTCAGATGCTGTGAGAATGGTAGTTATCTCTTGATTCAAGATTTTGGTGCAAAATAAGACTATTGAATGCAAAGTTGCTACATAGAGTAAACACAGTAGAAAACAGGTGCCAGTGGTTTTGCTAGCAACACTTTCCCAGTAGGTGATAACCATCTTAGCCAGTTGTTTTTCCAGTAAGTTCTGGCAGAGCCCACTGCTGTCCAGTGCAGTCTTGGATTTGCCCTCCAGTAAGGGCAGGGATGCATCTCCAGCAGCAGAATAAATTGTGGCAATCATGATAGCTCCAGCTCAACATGTTCAGTTGTGTATTCAGAGGGAGAAGCCATCACATTTCTCCTCACTCAGATGTCCTTGAGCAGTAGGCTTTGACTATTTGTTTCAGAAAATTGAGGCTTCAACTGCATCTGTAACAGGAACAACTCAACTTCATTGATGGGGGGTTRTGGGATAAAGATGCCACAAACAACATGGTTTGAAAACCAAAACTTAACTGAAGTAATAAAACTTGTGCTCCCAGATGTAAATTTTATTACAAGAGGTCTCTCAACAGCTCCCAAAGCTGTGTGTTCATATGTAGCTTAGTGGGAAGATTTCCAGTGCAGAGGAATTTGGCCAAGCTGATCTTTATTCCTCAATTACCTCAAATGAGACACCTCTAAAGGTGAATGGCTGCACTCAAGATAATCACCTTTGGCTGTCCTTTCAGGCAGTTCAGGAAAGAAATAGATCCTTGAAGACAGTATTTCTGTCTGCTTAGATAGACATCTCAAAACAAGCTGGGTGAGTCATGCCCTGCCTTCCTGTGCTGACTTTGAAGGAAAGCAGGGGGTAACTAGGACAAATACAAATACTTATGCTATAGATATTCAAAATTGGATTAAACTTTCCTACTTATGTTTTTTTTTTTTTTTTAAAGAATAACAAGCTCCAGCGACAAAAGGCCAGAACTGCATTTGTGATAATGCAAGTCTGGCTCTGAAAGAGTGCTTAGCACCAAATGAGGTGCCTCTTTCCCATCACATGCTCTGTCAAGCAGAAACCACGCAGAGTTCACACGGTGGTGGATGAGGGTGTCTGTATGAGACACGCCTGCCATGGCAGCACAGGGGTGGGTCACTGTCGTGCATCGCACCCCTCTCACCACCCAGAGAGCCCAGTTGCTCTYGGGCTGGATAACCAATCCCAGAGAAGGCAGGGCTTCGTATTAACTCAACTGTTGTTCATTTTTAAATTAAGTCTTGCTGCTAAAATTCCCAGTTTTTCTTTGGAAGCTGCTACTTCCATAACTTGTGGGGTAGCAGAGCCTTTCACCCTTCTCTGAGGAAATCATTCACCCAGAGCACATATGGTATGAGGGGTGGAGGCACACTTATGGCCCGGACCAGCTTCTCCTGGGAATTCCTCACCCATCYATGGCCCAGGAAACTGTTTCAGCCTCTCGAGGCCATCAGGCCCTGCCCCTCCTGGCCATGGACCTTTCTGGTTGGGATCCCTGCCCATGGCGCAATGAACCAGGCTGGCCTTGGCCTGTCCCCATCCCCAGGAAGGTGCCCAAGGTTTGGGCTGCCTGGATCTCTGGGTTTGGGGTGAGACCTGCTGGAATGAGTCCAGAGGAGATCCACAAAGATCAGGGCCTGGAACATTCTCCCTGTCAGGAAAGATTGAGAGAGTTGGGGCTGTGCAGCCTGGAGAAGACTCCTGAGAGACCTTCTAGCACCTTCCAATATCTAAAGGGAGCACACAAGAGAGCTGGAGAGGGACTTTTTACAAGAACTTAGTGAGAGAATAAAGGGAAACAACTTCAAGCTGAAAGAGTCTAGATTTAGATTAGATGKTAGGAAGAAATTGTTTACTGTGAATGTGGCAGGGCATTGGAACAGGTTTCCCAGCAAASTTGTGGATAACCCAGGCTGGATGGGACTSTGAACAACCTGGTCTAGTGGGAAGAATCCCTGCCTATGGAATGGGGATTGGATTAGAAGAGCTTTGAAGTCCSTTCCAACCCAAAGCATTCTATGATTTCATGATTGGTTTGAGTTACAGGTTTTGCCTGCTGCCCTGAGGGTTCCCAGGGAGACCTGGCCCCTATCTCATGCTGCCAGGAAGGTGAAGAAGTGCACATTCACCTGGAAATCCAAAACATATCAGCAAGTACCAACTAATAATGATATTTTCTTTACTGGGCACATAACCTGGTTTCCAGGGAATTTCTCCCTCTACTGTTCTGAGATCTTGCCGAATAATAGAATCAGTCTCCTCTTTTATTAGATTCTTCTGTGAGCATAGTTGAATTGTGCAGCTGATAGAAGAGCCTTTGCTTTTACGTGATATCTCACTTTTCAGACAAATCAACTACAAAAAATTATCACACGAGTGATTGTGGGTAACTGAGCACCAAGGTGAATTGCAGGCCTGTGTGTTAAGGTCAATGTGACCCATGTGTTAAARCCCACTCAGGGAGAAAATAAAGCTGATTATCTGCACTTTTCTCAGTTCACTGGCTGTTTATGTGTATCTCAGGAAGGCTTTTTGACACAGCAGTGTGAAGCAACCGATCTGTAGCTTCACATTACCTGTCCCGAGAGAGAGCTGCAATAAACAGTGAAGCAGAAATGAGATCTGTTCCTGGAAATCAGCTTGGCTAGAGGCAATTGAAACTTATAGCAGAATCAACCATGACTGGTTGAAAGCACTTCATTTTTTGTTTTCCTCAATTTCCACAATTGTCCTTTATGATGCACATCTAATCAGGATGATCCAGGTTGTATTAAGGAGGTGGCACAGGTGTCACTGTCAAAGCCTCTTTCCAGAAATGAGTCACTGAACATGCCACCAGTCACTCTGGGGGCGCAGGACTGAGGAAGGGTCTGACTGCACTGAGGCCCATCAGTGCTTCCCCCAGCACAATTAGATAATACTTACAGAGAGGTGGTGATCTTGGTTTACCAGGAAAAATATCTATTAAAAAAACAACTTGTGCAAGGACTACAGGGACAAAGAACCATGACACACACCAGGCAGCTGCTGGATTCAACAGGCATTCTTCAGATTTCAGAAGGAAAAAGCAAGCTGGCCTTCTATCAAGTTTGAGGAGTAGGAATTTTTTCCAATTAAGTTTTTTCTATTTTGAGTTCTGGRGACGCTTGTGTCCTTGTCAAAGTTGTAGAATAGAAGAGAATGCAGTACTTGATTGAAAATGTCTCGATGACCCATAGCCCCTCATTCTCCRTCTCGGTCCCTGTAATTGTGACTTTGACATGAATTGGCTATTGAAAAGATAAAGTCTGAGGATTGGACAGAGACCTGCTAGCAGTGGGAAATGGATTCTGTATAACTATCAAATGTCTTGATTTAAGCCCACATCTTCAATGCTAAATTTGATGGCCAGTCCTTGGATTCACAAAAGTCCTATGATTTCTGGTTACAAAGCTTTGTACTGCATGTAATGACTTGCTGATTTCATTTGCAAAAGTTTAAGAGGTAGAGATGAGCCTGGCAAATAAGTGCCACTCATGAAATAATTTTGGGAGCTACTGTTATTACCACTGATCATCTAAGAGAAAAAGAAGTATTTAGCAAATAAATAGCATTTCGGAGTTGGACTTAAGCAATAGGCTAATTTCCTGGAATTATTTCAGGATTGTTACTTTATAAAGCAATTGCATTTAAAATTTAATTGCTTGTGTAAGTTCAGGATACTTTTAGAGAGGAGTGTTTTTTTGTTCTGTGTTCCCAGAAGCGGCAAAGAAGGGTCACCATAACATTGCAGACATTTCTGTCCTCTGTCAAGCACCCTGTTTGTATCTGTGATGCTAAAATTAAAGGAGACCAGACCATGGGCTCCAGAAAGGGGCATATGATTAATYGTCCTGCTGAATTATTTAATGTGGTTTTGGTCTGTACTAGCTGGCTCTCYCCCAAAAGGGCATTTGGGCCCAACTGAACCACTCACATGGGCCAGGGACTGTTTCCAGCAAGACAACTGTTTTTGCGGGGTTTTCTGACTGAATGTGAACTGAACTTCACCCCTTTGCCTCTGGGACTGTAAAATGAGGCCTATCCAGTTTTATTTACTGTAACAATCATGGGTTATTTGCTTTTTCGCAGGAATTCCTAGACTTGATTTACTTTATCCTCATGCCCATATCTGTTATGAAACTCCCTAGCATGCATTAAGGACAGACAACAGTCCATTGGGGACAAACAACAGTCCAAAGRGTCAACGTTCAGGGCCAGAGAAATGTTCCCGTTTTTGGAGGATAAATGAAACTTGACATAGTGCTTCAGTCATCTGCGACCTCTAAAAGGGGCTGGGAAATTTCAAGAAACCAAGATGTCTTTTCAGTGTTGACCAATCCTCAAGCAACATTCCCTATGTTACATCAAGCTCTTTTAATCAAAGCTTGCATGGTACAATACCTGATGGTATTAGGTGATAATCACCTCATATACTTGGTTTTGTTTGCTAGACAGTAAGTTCTTAATAAATACACAGTGAAACCTGGGTTATTGCATTAGCATCTGTGAACACATGGCTGTTTTGTCTGTGAAATTCCTCTGAGAGTTACTGTGTCAACATTTGTTGTGCAAGGCTTTTATTTGCTGTGTAACAGGATGAGACCAGCAATGAGTTTTCCCGTAAATGTGATTTTTTTCTTGGCTGACACAGCGAGCAAGACCCTGCTAAGAATCATCCGGATAGTGGCTGCTTTCCTTACTGGTTTGTTGGGTGTGCCTGGGGATGTGTGCAGGTGTGTGTCTGCACACAGATACAAAACAGGGATTAACTGCAGGGACTGAAAAGGCTTTAGCACCAGCCAGCATTCATACATGCCTTACTTGGTGTCTCGGCTTAGTTTTCAGCCTTGTGATAAAGGTCCTATCTTACTAAAACCAACAAGACCTGACAAAAGCCTTGACTGCAGSAGCAGAACAGCACGAGCCGTCAGTSCTTGCTAGTCCTTGCAGTTGTGGCTGGCATTGCTGGCCTCAGCYCTTCGTGTGTGGCACCTCTTCACAGCYTGAAAGATGAAGCCTSAAAGCACTGCCCTGTGCTCATGCTAATCCCTTCCAACCTCCTCAGTGTTTGTTAGACAGCCAATGCATTTCCCCAGTGCTTCTACATGGTCCCCAGATCAGGCTATCTTGTGTCTAGACAGCTTAAAGAGTAGGAAGAGTTTGTGTACATAGCCTAAGATCATCTTTGGGATTCGAAGGGATTTAGCTGTTTCATAATGGGATGTTATGGGTGATTCTCCATAAAGTCTGCTGAAGGAAACAATGCAGAGAGCAAAAACAATGAAACTCCAATTATTCCGTAGTTAATGTTCCCAAATTTTCCCTCTGAGAGACACACCACCTCTTCCTCTTTCTTCAACCAGTGGTCAAAGCACCTGGAGAAGTTTGTTTGCATCTTGGTGGGAGCTTCACATACTGAGAAAGACAATATCCAGTATGTGAGTGCTGGGAGCAGTGGTGTGCCCTGAAATAAAGATGGCAATCTTATTTTCAGGTCAATATCAACATGTATGTGTCCTGGGAGATGATCAAAATAAATTCGYTTTCACTCAAGAAATGCCAGCTTTGGTGTCTTTTTCTGTTTGGAGAGGATTTGCAGCAGCCTTTGCTGCTTTATGAGCCTGGGCTAATTGGACAAATAGAATGCTATGACCAACTTTATGCATGGCCCAGTACTTTTATAGCTCTCCTYATCATAAGATTCGATAACTTGAGTAACAGTTCCCAAAATAAAAGAGCATTGCTTGTATTGGCTGGTTGCCTGTGGGGATCAATAAGGACTGCAGTATGAGCAAGTTCGGTTATCATCATAAATTGTGTAATTATTCAGAAAGTGAATAATACAATCACTTTTAAAGTCTCAGTATAATTGCTGCCAACAGTGAAATATGAAACCATGGCTTTGCTTTACCAGAAGCTATTGATCTATTCTGGTTAAACTATCWCTGCCCAAAAGCACTGCTTGCAGCTGTTTGCCACTGCTTATCACTTGCAAAGGTTTATTTTGCGTATTCACACTTCATACAGCTCTTAGAGGCTCTAAAATAAAAATCCATTTAGAGAAGTGCTAAAGTGAGCTGGTAGTTTTCTCTGGCWTGCTGTGGCATAGAATTCTGCCCACTGGCCCCTGACCACAAGAAATGAAAACAGCTTCCTGAGGAACACACGAAGGAAAGTAGGTCCCAGAGGCTGAGCTCTGAGCAATTATCATGTCTCGTGAGTTAAGCCAGAAGATCCAGTGTGCCAGTAGCATCCTCCTGCTGGTCAGAAACATCTCCTCTGCGTTTTGCAGTAGAAAGTAATCAACAGCAGTTTATATTCCTGTGCCCCTGTCATACACAGTAAAGGCTCTGCTGTTACTTACAGCGGCAGCTCATCACAGTGAGCAATGCGGCAGAGTCACAGTGTGGTGGAAATGGAGTTATCTGTTACAGTGTTATGAATGTGGTGATGGCAATGGCTTTACATGGTAGCAAGACCAGGGCAGGAGGTAATTGAGTAAGATTCTATTTGGGCTGGAGAGAGAATGAACAGAGAAGTGATGCAACAGCTCTCAGACTGAAAGCAAATGGCAAAATCATCAGGTGTAAAGAAATTGTGGGTGTGTTTTATCAGGTTATGACTGGCAAGCAAGGGGAAGCAGCAAGTTAAGCCCTGCCAGAAGAGAGATGGAATAGTGGAAGTGCACTGGCCAAAGCTGTCTAAAGAAGACATTAACAGAACAGGAGAGAAAAGGAACATAGGGGTGGAGAAAAATATGTATCTTGTAAATGTTATTTTTGACAGTTTTTTCAGTGTTTTCAAGGAATGTTCTAATTCCAAGCATTTTTCTTTCAGTAAGTGATGTTTTGCTTTTGGAAAAGCAACTGCTGATCCGTTGTCACCTAGGAAGGTCTTGCCCAGGGCGGCAAATCAGGGAATCACAGCATTCTGTTCCATGTGTCTGTCCTCCTGGAAAGCAGAGAGTGCCTCTGGGTGTGAGGGCATGAGCTCAAGGAGCCATGAGAAGCTCACTGGGGAAATAGTCTTCAGTGAAAAAGAGATTGCAAATGATACCTCACACTACTAGTGCTACTAATAGTACTTTAACAACAGCAGGATGGTGGRCATAATTTTCTATCCTTCAGTTAGTCTCCAGATACACACTGGTCCCAAATCTTTTCTATACAGGTGGACTCCTATCTGGCAGGAACTTGAGAAGCTTTTCCCATGTCACTGTATAGGCAGACAAATTCTCTATCACTCTGCAGATATTAATTTTCTGGCTCCAGATTATGAAAAATACATCAGAAGAGTTTTATTCCTTCCTAAGTTTCTACTAGGTACTTGGCTGTCCTATTTAGAGATATTCCACATCTCATGCTTAACTTGCAGCACTACTGCTCTGTGRCTGTCCTACTGTAACCTTCCCACCTTCACTTCTAGAGCATCTATCTCCTTCTTTTTCCAGCTAGTCATTTTTCACAAAGGGAGCCTGTYACAGGGTTATTGTGCAGAAGTCTAGTTTTGTTGCCCCTTCAATAGTATATGAACCTGTTGTCTATCTTTTAAAAACACATAATGGATGATTAGATCCCAAAGGCATGGGTTCTTCATCATCTTTCTTGAAAATAGGCAGGTGGGGAGAGGAAGATCTCTCCTCTGTCTSCCTCAAGGGGAAGGACACAGTGCAGGCTTACTTCTTATTAGTCCAAGAATCCATGCCAAAAATAAATTCCTAGAAAACCAGGTTTTGCTAATGCTGCTGCAGACCACTTTTTTTTTGCAAGGAGGCAATAAAGGCTGAATTTCACCCCACATGATGATACTATTTACCAAATAGTGCTAACATGGAGGAATTTTTTCAGCATGACTGTTTCATAAAGGTCCCTTCATTCTGTTATTGTACCTATTGTTCTGCATYAGGCAAGCCTTTTTACTGAGCAATTTGTGATATCTTCTAAGTCACYGGCCTCAGATGAATCTGTCAGTATGGATAACAAGCTTGCCATACCTAGATCTGTTTATCTTTCCTTGATCTGAGTGAAATTTAATCTGCCGCAGCTGTCCAAAGCTCTGGTCATCTACTATAAAAATATGCTCCCCCAAGCATCCTGATACAGGGTGATAGGGCAAATGCATGGTCATTTAATTCAGGTTAAACAAGGAGATTTACCACTCTCTGCCCGATAATGTTGCTAAGCTGATTAATTCCATGGAACCATGGTCCCCCTGTTGTTTTCCTCATCTGACACTCATTCATGATTTTTCTTTCTTACCAAAAAGAAATGTCCTGTATTTGCTTGTTAGTTTAATATCACCATGATGGATCACAGTGACTGGATACATGTCTGTCCTGAAAGTGACAAAGTGTGGCCAGCGGAGATGAGTACCACAGGAATGACTGGTGACCAGGCAGACTGTGACTGGACAGTGTCATCCCAGATACTGGTCCTCCATGAGCCTGTTTTTCTTCCAATGAATTGCTCTGAGAAAATCTTCTACATATTCACCTTACCTTTCCTCTCCTGCAGCATTAGACAGTCAGCAGGTTGGTTAGAAAAAAACCAAAACAACACAAAAACCTATCATGTCTATTCTAAAATGCTGTAAGATGGCCTCAGGTTATCAGGAGAGGTGATGGATCTGAAATGCTCTTGATGTGGCAGGAAGTCAGAAGTCAGGCAGGGAAAGGAGTGCGGTATCACAGCAGGAAAGAGAGCAGATCCCTGCTGGACACGAGCAGTCTGGAGGAGGAGGGAATGTGTCTGTGAGGTAACAACAGAGAAGGACCTGACTGCGCTGAGAAGTAGGAGGAGAAAAGATGGAGTGGGTACTTAGAAAGAAAAAGGAGTGAAAAASGATCCTTGCAAAGATTTAGATGGGTCAGATGAACAGTGAGATGCCAGGGACTGAAAGAAGCATCTGAAATGCAGCCTTCATTAATATTTCGGCTGCCTTATCTCAGGCTAATTTATTTTACCAACATGGAGAGCTGTTCCTGSTGATGTATTGAGATGATTATCAGGCAACTTTGTTGTTTTTTTTGGAACAGGAATTCTCAATGTTTCTTGTGGCTCTGTGCTGGTTTTCTACATTTCTCTGTTTGAAGGCATGAATCACTAAGTCACTATTATTTCTGTGCTATCATGAAATTTCCAGGTGATATTGTTCTTGCCCTCAGCAGCYACAGAAGCCACTGCTACCCAGTGGGCTCATGGTCCAATCACATGTTGTGCCAAATGCCGCAAGAAAAAGGCCAGAAACTGAGGACAAGAAACTTCAGAATAATCAAGTAAGCAACYCCTGGGTGTTCTACAAAACTATTACTACCTACTCCAGTGCAAATAATAAAGATAAAACAGTTGATTACATTTATTTAGATTTTATTCTACTTGTTTTCATTTGTATGCTATTCACAAAAAATTATTKGCTCAAAAAGAAAAGAATCCCCATCACCTGGTGTTATTTTCCAGACAGCATAAAGGTCATAAAGGTCAGGAGGTCCTTTCAGTCAGGGTGTGGCAACCTTCCCTTCCAATATGGCTACCTCCACCAGAATCTCCAAGTAAGCCACTCCTGTTCTGGCTTATTCCTTATTGCCAGCATCACAGAAAGCAAAGCTTTTACAACTGATGGTAGGGTTTATGCAAGGAAGCTACTGRAAGAAATATGATAATCAAGAGATGTTTCATCTTACTATGTTACTGATAGTAAGAATAGAATTTGTTGCTTTAAGAGCATACATACTTAACATACATGTGATAGTACTGCACTTGGCTGAGCACCCACTTGTTATCCAGCCCTTTGTCCTTGTTTGCATCCCAGAATAGTCAGAAGGGATGGGACTGCATCCCAGAATAGTCAGAAGGGATGGGACAGCAAGGGAACTGAATGGACTTGCAATATGTAGGTAAAGATATCACTGTCTGACTACACCAGAGAGGATGTTTAGTATAAAGAAAGATTATAGGAAACTTCTTTTATTCAAGAATAGTCTTTGAAGATTATCCAGTGSTATCTCCAAGGGGACTGCATGCAGAATGTCTTCATTGCTGTAAAGATGTATTTTCCCTAACAGTTTTCTCAAAGCTACCTTTAAGAAAGTTTTGCTAAGGCAGAAGGCCTCTTTGTGCAATGGTCTGGAAGGATGCCAATCTCGGCCTGAACATAAATGCATGTGGCAAATGCCACAGAGTTACCTGCGCTTACAAGTGTAGCTCATGATAATACTAATAATAATAATGACAATGTAAAATGGTCATTTTTTTTTTTTTTTGTGAAGTGTTTCTGTGTATGAGAAACTACAAGCACGGATGTGTTCTTATTACTTTAATGTGGCTCTGCTATTAATGCACATTGTTTTGACCTTTAAGTGCATCAGGAACAACAAGAACTTCAGTTCTGTGCAAATTGCTCAGCTGAATAGTGCATGGTAGAAATAAGCTGTTTTATTGAAAGGGAAGAATCAAACCTTTTACTCTGTAAAGTTTAGTCTGTATGTTTTGCTAATCTAAATCCACTCAGTGCAAGCATATGTTTGTGTAGCTTTAAGAAAAACGTATTTACAGTGTCAGACATGGCAATTCATCAGTATAATAGCAACTTTGCCAATTCCACTTCCAGCAACATTTTTTTTTAATTCTGGTGGAAATATGAAGTAAATCTGCCAGTGGTAAGGCTGGCTCCTAAGCAGAAGCTCTGTATGAGCAGCAGTGGCAAGTGCATCTCAGTCTAACCAAGAGCCTCGGGCCTGGATTCAGAGCTGGCCAGATGCACAGTCTGATTAGCTGTGGTGGATTTCACAGCAGAGCTTACATTCGGCAGAGCAAGGTTCAGTGTATGTCCTACCCAAGCTGACACATTTTGACATATCCCCTGGCAATAAGCAAAATAAAGCGTTAAGATATCTTATTTACTCTGTAGCATCACAGGGCTGTATGCTGACGAGGGTGACAGCCTCCCCCCGGCACCTGAGCAGCCCAGCCTCGCACTCAGTCAGGGTCCGACGGGCAGCAGAGTCGCTCACTTGAGCACACACCTGGACACCTCCTTCCTCACACGGCCCGGCCCCATCACAAACACAGGTCCTGGTTAGCACTAAACAAACACACAGAGGAAAAACGCTCAAGATATCATCCGAGTCACAAAAACAAAACAAAACCCAGACTAAAATGTTTCCAGAAAAACCATAGGGACTGAAAGCAATTTTCCGGAGGGTGCTCAGCGCAAGAAAGACATGTACCTCTTGGAGCAGAATCAGAGGAAAACACAAAATTGATCAGAGGGCTGGAGTACCTCTCCTACAGAGACTGGCTGAGAGAGTTGGGTTTGTTCATMCAGGATGAGAGAGTTGGGTTTGTTCTCCAGGATGAACAAACCTGGAGAAGAGAAGGCTCTGGGAAGATCCATTGCACTTCCAGTACTTAAAGGGTCTTGTAAGACAGACATTTTAGTAGGGCCTGCAATGGTAGGACAAGGGATAATGGTTTTAATGTGGAAGAAGCCATATTCAGACTAAATATTTAGGAAGAAATTTTTTAGGATGARGGTGGTGAAACACAGGGTCAGGGAGATTGGTGGATGTCTCATCCCTGGAAACATTCAAGACCAGGTTGGACAGGGCCCTGAACAAACTGATCTGGGTGAACACATCCTGAGTGATTGCAGGGGGTTTCGATTAGAGGATCTTTACAGGTCCCTTCCAACCCAAAGCTTTCTGCAATTGTGTCATTCTTTCTCTAAGTTAATTCCCTAATTCTTTCAGCAACATTAGATGATACTCAGGCTCAGTGAAAAAACTAGAAGTGGAAATAAATTGTGCACTGCTAGGGCTTCTTCTGCTTGGAGAGTCTCAGCATACTTGTGGGAAAAACTTGCTCAAGGTGCCTGAGATGCTGTACTCAAAGGCTTCTCTCATGTAACTGCTTCTGGCCCATGTATCTACTTCTCTAGAGCTCGGGTAACATAAAAGATGAGAGCTCTGTCTTTGGACACTAACAAAGTCACCATGCAAATCCTTAGAAACTGGTACTTACATTTTCATACACTTTGATGAAGATCAAATAAATGTGTGTAGCTATATCAGTGACAATCAGGTAAGAAGGTTCCACCTAAGATTTATTTTTCATAACTGTCTTTTTTAGTGTATCCATTTTTTTTGCCTGTGTTTGTCTTTGCAGAAGATCCAGACAATTTTGATTTTTTTTTGTTGTTATTATTTTTGTGTGTTCAACCCTGCCAGGCAAAACAGATTAACTCCTATCTAGTAATCTTTTTTATGTTCAAATTATGACAATAACTGTGCCTCTTGCTTGGGMACTTCTAAAACCCTAATTTATTACTTCATCTTCCTGTTCCTCCCTTAAATGCAACCCTCCATTAAATGCAATGTAGCGTAGGACAGACAAGGAAAACAAATCAGGGGATTTGAAAACTTTCACTGCAGACAGGTTACAAAAAACAGCAAGAGGGAAGAGACCTCTTTAATCATTATATGAGAAACTGGGGATAGACAGTGAAGTACAAACAACAGYAAGTGGCTTTCACAGCTAGTGTACAATAAAACTTTTAATTCCTAGGGACAGGATCCTGCCGGGGAGACTGCTTGGCAAGTTTCAGGAACGTGGGGGCAATAAGGATTCCTGGGGGCAGTAAGGATTTCTGCAATTGCTGTTTTAAGGAATTTCAACAGGTAGATACRATGAAAAAAAGCAATAAGGAATAAGCTTTTCCCGTGGATGGCACATTTTGTAACAATATCCTGCAGGGTTTTCTTTTTCGTGGTTGGAGATTCCTGCCACATTTGGACACCAAACACTTGGCTGATGGTCTGAGCCAGCTTAGCAGTGCCTGGTGCTTCTGGGAGGGACTGCAGATGCCTTACAGGACAGAACAACTGCTAATGTGTAACTGGGGATAAAGATCTCCCTTTGGTCATATGAACAATTTTGCTTGCAATTGTGAAGAACCTCTTACCATCGCATTTTTCCCATGAACGGCACGATCCACATGGTATTTCAGCTGCCTGGGGTATTTTGCAGTTTTCTGCATTAGTCAGAGAGTATTTTCTGCCCATGCACTCCAAAGCATGCATCTTGCAAACAGTTAAAGCTGTGGTTCTGTTGGTTCTTAGATCAATGGCACAGGTGTCCAGGGAAGGACTGAAAACAAAAGCAGGAATTCCACTATTCAAATGTGCTTTATCTTGGTAACTCTTAAAAAGAGGTCAAGGAATGGAAAACATTCAGAGTCCTGTTCCAGCTTCCCTTTTCATTGAAATATATCCTAAGAATGCAGCAAAGAACTCAAGACATAGACATGTGGATAGCCCAGACTTCTTCCTTTTCCACAGCATGCTACACCTCAGCAGAGTCAAGATCTGTCCCATCCAAAGAACTGGAACATTACTGTCTTTTACCTCAGCAGAAGTGAGAAAGAGGCTTCAGTTAAAAAATATTTCAGATCTTAATTATTCTCTAATTAATGACCTATTCATGAATGTAAGTACAAGCAYTTATTTTAAATCTAATGACATATACATATATGCACATGTATTAAAATATTTTTAAGTATTTTTTTATTCTAASTTGTTCAAATATACTTCAAGATTTTTATTCTGCTGTCCTTTAAAACCCTCAGTTTTTACTAAATAATACCTTAAAATCAACCAAAGATATTTCTGGAAATAGACATACATCTCCACAGAAATGTTATGAAAAACACGCAGAAAAATTGCTTATTTCTTGGAGCACAGACAGAGCTTTAACACCCACATAAATGAGCTTTTAAAAGTGGTAGTAACAATTCTGGGACAACCTTAAACAGTGTTTGCTTTGGGGACAGTTCCAGGAAGTTGCAATCATTTGTATTTCATGCTTAAAGTGTGGGAGGAGAGGAAAAAAAGCCCCTTCCATTACTTCAATTCTAGGAAGTTGTCATTATTTGTGTTTCTTGTTCCAAGTGTAGGAGGGGAGGAAAAAAACCTCTTTCCGTTACTTCTGAGTTTTAATCTCAATCTCCTAGCTTCTCCACTTGTTCTCAATGCAATCAGCGATATTTGTGTGGAATGAAAAGAGAGTGACCATCTGGAGCACAGCATGCCTATGCTCTCCTGGATGCACTTTACATCCACAGCTAAGGTTCTTCACAGGGTACTGAGAGCAGAGATAGGTTGTCAGAGATGGAGAGCTTTGAAATTCTGCCCCAAAGCCTAATTTTCAGCACAGCTCCTCATCTTAAGCTCAAAAACACTCTCACTGAAATTTCTGGTGTCTAATAGGCCAGCTCTGAACGTCAACCTCAGCTAAAYAGGTGTTTGGTGGGGAAAAGAACCTGATGAGGTGGAGGTAAGAGGCTCTAATGAGGTGCAGGTAAATGGCCCTAGTGAGGAAAAGGCAAATGGCCCTCATGAGCTTTATGAGGTTAACTGAAGGGTAGGGTAGCACTGTGAAAATGGTTTTTAGGAGGAGGGAAGAAGAATTTGGAAGATGTAAGAAGGCTGTAACTCAAACCTTGCTCACTTCCTGGCCAAGCATTAAAGTAATTTTTCTT
>NW_026623273.1:2641466-2645184 GCF_030028575.1 Malurus melanocephalus | reverse complement strand
CCTGTTTATTCCCAGGGTTTTTTTTTTTTTTTTTTTTTTTTTTTCTTTTTTCCCTGTGAATTAAGAAGTGGGTTTTGATCCATAAATAAGGCGCCAAGGAAAAGAGTGTACTCCAAGCTTATGAATGGTCCTAAGCAAGATCATTTTGAAGTCTTTTAAAAGAGCTGGCTTTACAGAAATTTTAAGCTACGTGTAACATAGTGCATCTTTTATGTATTTAAAACATGGCATGGACTTCATTAACTAAGCCTGGAAACTTTGGTGAAACTACCTGTGACCAAATATTTTTATAAATCTCAGTATCTGAGTCTTAAGGTCAAAATCTTGCACAGAAGGCAGCTTAATTTACCTAAAAATATTAAATTCAGACTTCTGCACTAATCAGTCTGCTTTGCACCACTTCAGAAATACCCAAAAGAGGAAAAGGARCTGATTTAACTAGCTGCCAAACTTCGAACCCAGGAGTTCATGGACTCTTGACAGAGTTCAATGACTCACACTGTCTTGAGCATGATTTATACATTTGCTATAGCTGGGTCAGCAGGAGAAAGACATTGGAAAGAAACATGTTAAGATGCATAAGAAAAAGGATGGAGAATCTGCACTCATAAGAGAAATTAATAATTTGCACTCATTGCTGAGAAAATATATTTCCCAGGTCTGGGAACATCACAGCAGTGCAATAAAAATTATTAGAGGCAAAGAATAATCCTTGTGTAAACCAAATGTGAGGAATTCAATACTTTTCACCTGAAAAAATAAGCTTAAGGATAAGAAAAATATTTGACTGAAACACATATTGGGAGAAATTAAATAAAATCTCTTAAGTCCATAAATACCTTCTCTCCCTTTCACCTGCAATAAGAGATAGGAAACTTTTGGTGAAGTGAAAAATTCATCATGCTGGGAATGATTTTGACTTTGAGAAGTTTTAATATAAGCTAGTCYGAGAATTCTCAAGGGAGATATAGATGCAATGCAAATAAATTTGGAGAAAAAAAAAAAAAGAGGGTATAGTACTTAAAAATTATCAAATCTCATGTTTCACTGTGGAAATAGTCCTTTAGCTACTAGAGGCTGAGGTTCCACCTGTATTACACTGTGCTCTGGCCCCTTCCATGTGTTGGGGACAATTTTCATGGAGTAGCTGATGTCCCTCTTGGCTCCCAAAAGATGGGGACTGCATCAGACTGAAATGGTCTCTGATCCTGGTCACTCCTAAGCTGTGCCTGGGGACTACCCAGGAATTGTCCCTTGTCAAAAGTCTGCCAGGAACAGCTTTAGCAGTTTAGCAGCTCTGGTGCCAGGATCATTMCCTTGTGCTCACTGATGAGGACAGATGTAGCCTAAGGCACCATACCCTGAGGGATAAATTACCAGCCTGTTCTAGGTTTTTGTGCTTTCCTGGGCAGTCCCTGTTGCTAGCCTCTTGGAAAGTGAAAGGATGGAAGATGGATCTGAAACCATGGTGTTCCTGAATTCCCACATGAATTCTTGCTGCCAGCTCTCTTCAGAGAAGAGGCTGCTGCTGAAGAATCACTGCCACAGCAAAGCTAGTTTTTTTTTGCTGTTTGAGGAAGGACCAGACCAAGATCTGCTTGCATGCTTTATTCCTACAGCCTTAACAGGCTGGAAGATTTGTCTGCTTTGACAGCTGATGGTTTATCCCTCTATCATTAAATGCATTATTTCAAGACAGTGGAATGATGGCATCAGGTAACAGGAATGGCTATTATCTATATTCTTGCCATTTTGAATGTAATTATAAAAAATAGAAACCRGCAAGTAGTACATTAGTTACAAATGCAGCTTCAATGCATACCTAAATGTAATTCATTTAACTTCCAAGGTTACTGTGACTCTGCCTGAGGTCTTCCCTAGCACTGTGACTCCTCTTGTATTCTATGTAACTGACCTCAACACATCCACAAACCAGACAAGGGGCTCTTTTAAAAAAAGTATTGCAAGAAAAAGAGCAGAACCAGATTATTTAAAATAGTTAGGTGTTTAATGATAGGAATAGTATTAGATAACAGAGTTATTACAAACCTGGCACTTACCTTTGCATGCAAGACAATGGCCTTGGACCYTAGGGAACTATCCAGTGGATCTGCATCTGAATTACACTCAACAATTTTAATTTGAGGTGTTCAAAGAGTGCTAATTTTATCTTAAAATCAGAGTCATCATGCAGAGCACTGGTCTATGTGTCTGATGGGAAGTACCCATGCTCCACTGAAAATTCTGTTGTCTTGAAATCAGTTGAGATTRTTTCAAAGTTTCTTCATCATACTACATATGGACAAGACAAATCTGGTCTGTTTTCCTGGAGCTTCCAAACTACTCAGCTCAGTCACATAAACCTGGCCAGATTTAATATGCAGAGCTCACACCCACTTTAACAGAATGACTTTATAGGAGACATGATCCAGTGTATGCAAACCAGCCTAGATTTTGAAGTGTTGAGCTCCTTAGCACATCTGGCCATCAGTGTCATTTGGTCTCAGGTGTCTTCTAGTTACACCTCTGTTTTGGTTCTCTTACTTTCATGCTTAGCAAAGAACTGAGGGACTTACTCATTTCCTTTCCATTATTTCTTCTGCATTGCTTATTGCAGAATATAGGCTTAGATCAAAAAGGAAAAAGCAAACTCTAATCTGCAAGTTATGAGGTTAGGAAAAGTGACGTGACTGGTCTATGAAAACTGCTGTGTAAATGTGAGATGAAATTAGATTACTGTGCCTTTCATAACCCCCTAGTCTTTCAGTAGTGAAAAGAAATCTCCTTTATTTCACTAGCTTATTGCTTTGATGTTTTGTGTCCCAAGGGCCTCTGTTTCAACTTTTCCTCAATCCTCTAAATCTTGAAAATATATTTTTATCTTTTTCCATCTATTTCACAGATCAAGTGAAATTATGCCTTCACCTTCTGTCATCCAACCAAATTCCATCACTGCTAAAACCCACCGACAGTTCTGACAAGGCAGGTAAGTGATGAATACAACAGTGATTGAGCTGTAAAGCAAACCAAGTGCAATGTCTTCTTCTCGTGTAAGGAAAGCTTTCTCCTCGGTCACGGACGAAGACTTAGGAACTGTAATTGGTCATGAATAAAGTGAGAACCTAATTGCCAAATTGAGCATGAACTTACCCACACTCATTGGGCAGTTTGCACACACATTGTGACTGATGTACTTTCTCCCATGGCTGACATTTAGGCTCTGGCACTTCTGGCACTTCTGGCTTCACAGTGGGCACTGAAGTAGAAGAATACAGTGATATTACAGGTCAGAAAAACAAGGGCTGTTAGAGGTCTAGTCTGAAATTATCAGCTGAGTTTAAAAGACACTGAATGATACAATCATGACATAAAGTCACATCCTACATGGTCATTAAAAGTATCTATAACAGGGAAGTAATCAACAGTATTAAGAAGAYATGATACTCATTGTAATGTTACTGTACAGTAATTTATCCATGGGTCATCAATCAGATGGAAAGAGACAGGTACTATGTTAAAGCTTAAACATGCATCTCATTTCTGCAGCAGTTATTTGTTTCTGCTAAATTTAGCACTGCTGAATCATAGCTGAGAACAGTTTTGTCACTAAGTTGCAGAGATTCTGACTTCACTGTTGTCACAAGAACAGCTAAGGTTTCAAACCCCTATGTGAACCCAAATATCTTTATACACTGATGATATTGAAAACTACAAGTTC